>NC_141873.1:424366799-424518314 GCF_056163025.1 Triticum urartu | reverse complement strand
TGGCTCCATGCAAGAGGGAGCTGACAAGGTAAACTGGGTGTCTCATCATCTTCTTCTTCTTCACCACTTCACTTGGTTATGCGGGCCCTGCCCCGATGGCGTCGAACTCTGTCTGGGGCCTTGCCTTGCCAGCACTAGGCCCTGCCGGGGGAATCTCTGACTTGCCATCCACCGGTCCTCCCATTGCATCTGCCTCTTCTTCGACCTCCCTCTGCGCCACTAGTGTGGCGCTAACCACTTGATTCGTTGCTGCCAAATACAGCAGCAACGACTCTTGTGGTTTAGGCGCAACCAGTATTGGCGTAGAGGACAGGTATTTCTTCAGATCCTGCAACGCCACCTCGGCCTCTGGGGTCCACTCCATTGGGCCTGTCTTCTTCAAGATTTTGAAAAAGGGAAGGGCACGTTCACCGGACTTAGAGATGAACCTGCTCATGGCGGCAACGCAGCCAGTGAGCCGGTGCACATCCTTGATCCGCTTGGGTGCCTCAATCAGCTCAATAGCCTTGATCTTGTTTGGGTTTGCCTCGATCCCACACTGCGACACAAAGAACACGAGAAGTTTTCCTGATGGGATGCCAAAGACACACTTCTCAGGGTTCAGCTTGAGGTTGATCTTGCGTAGGTTGGCAAACGTCTCTCCTAGGTCTTGTACAAGGGTCGCCTTGTCCTTGGTTTTGACCACTATGTCATCCATATATGCTTCCAGCACTCTTCAACCCGAAAGGCATCCGTAAAAAGCAACACGTACCACATGGGGTGATAAAGGTTGTCTTCTCTTCAACTTCTCTTGCCATGAAGATCTGGTGGTAGCCTGAGTAGGCGTCAAGGAATGACAATAGATCACACCTGGTTGTGGAGTCAACAATCTGGTTGATGTGCGGCAACGGGAAGGGGTCCTTAGGACAAGCCTTATTGACATGCGTGTAGTTAATACACAGCCTCCACTTCCCATTTGCCTTGCGCACCACCATCGGATTGGCCAACCATGTCGGATGGAGCACTCCACTCACCAAACCTGCCGCTTCCAATTTCCTTGTCTCCTCTGTGATGAACTCCCGTCGTTCGAAAACTTGCTTCCTGACCTTCTTCTTGACGGGTCACGCATGGGGACAGACAGCAAGGTGGTGCTCAGTCACTTCCCTGGGAACGCCGGGGATGTCGGATGCTTGCCATGCAAACACATCGACATTCGCTCACAGGAAAGTGACGAGCACGCTTTCCTACCATCGAGGGTGGAGCTTATGGTGAAAGCCCCTCCCATGCCATCCTCCTTGACGGACACCCTCTTGGTCTCTAGTGGTGCAGATCTGGATTTCTTGCTCTTGCCGGTAGACCTCTCGGGCACGTCCTCGACGGTAGCACATCATTCCGAAGAGGTGAGCTTGCCGGAGTGGGTGCGAGAGATCTTGCCGGTCTTCTTCTTCCCTCCCGGGGCCTCAACGGAAGGAGCAAGTGCCTTGGCAGCAGCTGCTGCAACTGCTTCTCGATAGAGTTAGAGTTGGTCAGCACAGATCAACGCATCCTTCTTGTCGAAGGGGACGGTGATGATGGTGATCGGCCCAGGCATCTTCAGCATATTGTAGGCATAGTGCGACGCCGCCATGAACTTGGCTAGTGCCGGGCGGCCGAGGATCTCGTTCTAGGGCAAGGGGATCTCAGCCACATCGAAGACGATCATCTCCATCTTGTAGTTCAACTCACCTCCAAACATCACGGGCAATGTGACCTTCCCCTTCGGCTGGCTTCTCCCCGGACCGACCCCTTGAAACGTACCCGTTTCCTCAAGGGCTCCATAAGGAATTTGCAGCCTTTTGTTCACGACGGGCGAGATCAAGTTCAGGCCGGCCCCGCCATCAACCAGCATCTTATTCACCTTGACGTTGCGTATCGTTGGTGAGACCAACAACGGCAACACCCGATCGTAGTTGTGCGGTCAGGGTGGGCCTCGGCGTCAAAGATGAGGGGCGTGCTGGACCACTTCGGTGGCTTCTGAGCGTCGAACGATGGCTCTGCTGCTGTAATCTCGCGTGCCTACTGCTTGAGCTGGCGGTGAGAAGTGTGCATCGAGGCGCCACCATCGACGCACATGGCCTTCGTAGCCTTCTGGAACTCATGCTCACCGGAGTCGTCATCGTCGTCACGATCATCGTCTTCCTGCTTCTTGTCACGGCCCCGAGCGGGCCTCTCTTGCTGGTTGTCCTTGCCGCGGTGACCTCCTTGGCCGCCACGCTTTTTGCCGGATCCTTTGGCACCATCCCGACCCTTCTCCTTGTCCCGCCTCTCATATTCGGATTTTTGCTTTTCAGCAAGCAGCTCAACTTGTCGGCAGTTCTGGAGGTCGTGGCCCTTGGTGCGGTGGATCTCGCAGTACTGCTTGTCGGAGCCCCCTGGCTTGTCAGCAGCCGCCAAGGCCCGGCAAGTGGCGCACCTGGCAATCTCCTTGCAGGGGTCGTCTGCCTTGGCCTTCTTGGCGGCGCTAGTGTCGCCGGATCCCTCGATGGCAAGCACGGTCTTGTCCTTGCATTTCCGGTTGCGAAGCCGGCCCTTCTTCGTCGTGGCGGCGGCGTCTTCGTCGGTAGAGTCGGTTTCCGCACCGGCGTCTTCGCCGGGGTACTTCCTTCCCTCTTCAGCCCGGGCGCATCTATCGGCCAGAACGTAAAGTTCGGCCACGTCCTTGCCTTGTTCATTGCCAGCTCTTCACGCATCTTGCGGTTACGCACATTCTGATGGAATGCGCTGATCACGGCGACATGATGAACATTTGGGATGTTGTATTGCAGTCGGTTGAACCTATGTACGTACTTGCACATGTTTTCACATTCCTTCGAGGGAATGATATGCAAATCACTCGCCTGGCCATGAGCTTGGTGGCCTCTAGTGAAGGCAGCAATGAACTCTTGGCACATATCTAACGAAGAAGAAATGGAATCCGCCCGCAAGTGCATCAACCAAGACATGACATTGGGTTTCAGGGCCAACGGGAAGTAATTGGCAAGCACCTTATCGTCACGAGCTCCAGCGGCTTGCATCGCGATGGTCCACATGCTGAGGAACTCTGACGGGTGAGCCTTGTCGTCGTACTTCTCGCCGACGTCGGGCTTGAACGTGCGGTGGGACGGCCACTGGAACTGCCGCAACCCATGGGTAAAGGCTGGGCAACCCACCTCGTAAGGTAGGCCGCCGGAGCATCCCGGTGCTGGGTGGTCCATGGGGGGCCTCGCCCACCTGTCTGACTGGTGGTGCGTATCGCACCGGGACTCGATGGTGGTTCGAGCGTCTTCATGGGCTCTCTCCCGAAGAACCTGGCGTTGGTCGCGGCGGTTCCGTGGGTCGAACGACGCTATGGAAATGTCATCACAAGCGTCATCACGACGGACCGACATCCGTAGTGGCTGGCGTGGAGGGGGAGAGTGCACCGTGGCCACGGCGCCTCCGGCCCCTCTGCCGCCGGCATGCAGTGGCTCGATGGAGTGCCGGCCCGAGGGCCCCGCCGGCCGTGGCTTGGGTTTTTACCCCTCGCTACTACTATAGCGCGGGTTTTCAACCCTCGCTACTACTAAGCGGACTCTACCGTGCCCCTGGGACATGCCATAGTAGTAGCGAGGGTTATAAACCCGCGCTACTACTAAGTTGATAGTTGTAGCATGGGTTTTTACCCCTCGCTAATATTAAGCGGTCTCTACCGTGCTCCCCCGGACATGCCATAGTACTAGCGAGGGGTAAAACCCCGCGCTACTACTAAGTACTGGGTTTATTTAACAGCCCTGAAATCCCCATCTCCTCGTCCAAATCACTCCTCCCCCATCCCTCTCCTCCTCTCTCTTTCTCCATGGCGCTCCTGCACATGCGCTTCTCCTCCTCCACGGCAATTTTCGGCCTCGTGCCGCGACATCTCCCTCAAATCAGGTGACCTCCTCTTCCACTGTAGCCCCTCCTTCCTCCTACTCCTCCTCTGCTGCCCCTCCTTCCTCCTCCTCCGCTGCTGGAAGGAGAGGAAGATCCAGCAGAGCGCCGCCCATGATGATGGCCAGTTCTCTGATGAACTCAACCCATGGCGTCATCTAGGGTTTCGGCTCAAACTCCGGCGGCCAATGCTGAGTTGCTGCACCTACTACTCTCTATTTCTCTCTTCCTCTTCTAATCCTTGTTTCTTTTTTGTAGCAGCAGTAAAGGAGAGGTGTGGAGAAAAGTTGGATGGGGAAGCACCATCCCCATGGACGACTTCATCCCCTACAGGATCAGCATCGACCATGGATGAAGAGGACGATGACGCCTAGCAGCAGCAGCCATGGCTGAAATTTATTTTTTTACAGGTGGAATTTATTTTTTTATTTCCTAATTAGTTAGCAGTAGCGAGGGTCCAAAACCATGCTATTACTAGTTAGTAGTAGCATGGGTGGTATCCACGCTACTACTAACGGATGTAGTAGTAGCGCGGGTAGCACCCTCGCTACTACTACCTGTTAGCCATAGCTCCGTATTAGTAGCGCGGGCACCCACGCCACTGATATACCTAAAACCCGCGCTACTGCTAGGCTTTTCCCTAGTAGTGGTACGATAAATGGGAGGATGGTAATCTTGAGAATAAATTCCCGCAACTATTTTCATATGAAAAAAACAAGGATATAACATTTGCTGCTACACATGATATAGCTATGGAAGGTCTATATGAAATGTTTCATCTACCCATGTCAACTGTTGCCATACAACAAAGCATATCTTTGAGGAACATGATTAGTATTGCAAGAAACAATAGCAGAGATAATTGGCACTTCTACTGGACATCTACAAGGTATTCCACCAAAAGGATTTATCTAGAATTGATTGGAAACCCACCACATACCCCTTAACCATTCCAATGGATTTGGAAATCTAGATGCTTAGCGAAAAAATTCTTCTGGTTACTTCTACTTGATAGGCTAAATACCAGAGACTTGCTAGCGAGGAAACACTTCTATATTGAATCAAGCAAATGTGTCCTATGTGATGATGAGCCAAATGAACACCTGAAGCATCTATTTTTCCCATGTGACTTCAGCCACAATTTCTAGATGTCTATTGGGATTGAATGGAACACTGACCATAGCATCAATGAAATGCTAGATAAAGCAAAAAACCAAAACAAACATACAACAATTCAAAGCATGCTTGATTGTTGGATGCTGGTTCATCTAGAAGCACAAAAACATCATTATATTTTACCACAAGACAAAGAGCATAGAATATTGCAATGCCTGTTTCAAGGAACACTTTGTCACAGTCATGAGGAAAGCAAAACCAAGCCTGAAGAAAGGGATGCACACTTAGCTAGATTATTTGTAAATCTAGCATAGGCATACACATAGCCATATTCACATTGTACATCGACTTGTAACACCACTCTTATATTAATAAAAAAAGTGTTACAGTAGGGGTTTACCCTACTATTTTTTCTCAAAAGTTATATATAAGACATTACCCAGTAGTGAAAGCAGAGATGAAAGTATTGATGGTGAAGAAGAAAATTGTACAAAGATAAATCAATAATACAATATGCATGTGGATCTTTAATAGCAGATATATTTTGGTCATATTGCACCATATCATTCTCTTCTCATTGTTAGGTGCTTAAATTTTACCTTCCCATTTGATCTTAAAAATTTAAGTATGATTGGGAATCACAGTGGTTGATAAATAGGTGGGATGTGGGAAGTGAAACTTTAGTCCTTGCTATAATGTGCTTGAGGAATATTTTGAGATCTACGGTAGCAGCGCGTGGGCATTGTCCTAGTATAACATAACTATATACATGTGTGACTATTCCTTCAAAAAATTACATATATGTGTTTCGATTTTCGAAATTGCATATGTGTACCAGTTTTTGATATTTAAATAATACACTGTCGTCTGTTGAAATGCACGGGCAAGTTCCAGTGAAGGACAATTGGCCGGTGATCTGAGTGTACATACTTGTGAATAATGGGCCGCAATGCCCTGTCCAATCGCTCTTGAGAGAAAATGGAGTGAAAGCTTGCTCCGAGATACTATCGTCATTTTCCAAGAGGTGGTTTTCAAGTAATTCAGGTTGCCTCAGTCTAGGTCTCCGTCTAACTTTGCATTGGTCTCAAGCCCTGTTTCAGGCTGGGACGGACTGTGCCAAGATCATCACCTTTGTAAAAGTTGGGCCGGGTGATCGATCCAAAAATATGCATCAAGTTGCAGAGATAGTACATCTGCTCAAAGAATGCAACACTGAAATCCATAAGATTATTAGTCATGGGCAGAATAAAGCTGGGCATGTAATGGCGGCAGTTGGTCGCGGACAGTAGCCAGAACGTACGTGCAACACACTGTGTCTTGTTCAGAAATCATAGGTGCCAAATACATAAACTAATACCAAACTATCAAGATGACATATTTTCGTATACACTATGTATCTTGTTACGAAATACTACTAATTAATTTCTCTTGTAATTTTGGAGCAAATAAATGCCATAATCTTGGTACGGAGTATTACTAATTAATTCAGTTTGTAAATAATTTTGGGAGCCAATAAAATGTCACAATATTAATATGAAAAACTAATTAATTTCATATGGTTATTTTTAGGAGGCAATAAATGCCCTAATTGTGTATATGGAATACTAATAAACTCCTTATGGATATATTTGTATATTGTCAATCGATACCTACAGGATATTCCATGATGTGTGTCAGTTCACGGGTTCCGGCAAAACCCTCAAGGTTCGAACACCGGGGTGCGCACGAAGATCTCCCCCCTACCGATCCACGTCCTAACTCAGCTAAGATCTTGTAAACTAAGTTGACGAACTCGCAACACAAAGGACACAACATTTATTCTGGTTCGGGCCACCGTTGTGGTGTAATACCCTACTGCAGTGTGGTGTGGTGGATTGCCTCTCGGGCTAAGGATGAATAGTACAAGGGGGAGAACAGCCTCATGAGGAGAGGTGCTCTTGTGCTCGGTGAACTTGTGGTTGTCCTGGTCTCTCTTGGCCAGACCGATCGATCCTCCCCCTAGCTACGGTGGTGGCTAGTCCTATTTATAGAGGCCCTAGTCCTCCTCCCAAATATTGAGCGGGAAGGGCGCGGCCAATTTGAAAGGGGACAGCTAGTACAGCTTATCCTGACAAAAGTAGTCTTCGCTTGCCAAAGGCTCTGGTGGTGACGCTGTCTTGGGCTCCATGGTGACCTCCGTCTTGCCGTCCTTCTGGTCTTGGTCTTGTTGCACTAATATGGAAACCTTTGCTTGACGCCTCGGTAATCCGTGCCTACGCCTGCTTCCTTAGCACTGAAGGGGAAACAAGGACACTGTGTGTGTTGGCGCCCGCCTGGCCTTGGTCGTCATGTCTCACGTCACTAGAACCTCGCGAGGTTCGTTTAGCCTTGAACTCTCCACCCCTCGCGAGCCAGCCTGGTGAGGCCGCTCCTGAGGAGGTCTTGTGTCGCTCGCCTTGCGAGGCATGGCCCCTCGCGAGGTTCTTGAGTCCTTGCTGGTGAAGATGGGTCGTATGGGCCCGCTCGCAGAGCCACGCCATGGGCCACAAGCAGGCAAGTCTGGGGACCCCCGTTCCCAGAACACCGACAGTAGCCCCCGGGCCCAAGGCGCGCTCGGGCTTGGCTTCGAGGCTAACCAATGGCCAAGTGTGGAGCGTCGTGGACCCCAATAGCATGCGGCCTTAGTCGACGCATGGCGGTTGATTGGACGTGGGCGCCTCCGCTTCCACACGCTGCCTTGATACCCGCGTGGCTAGACGGCCACCGTGTTCTACACGGTTATTTTTCCATCGCCCGCGCCATTCCCCTCCAATTCCTTAGCTCTACACACTCCATCGCCATGGCGCCGATGCAAGAAGATAAGGGGAAGAAACCTTTGTCTTCGTCTAGTGCGCCCCCGGCCGCCGAGACCGCAGTCGGCCGATCGCTGGTGCTCAATGATGAGGCTATGGGCATGGTGCGTCCCGTGCTCGCCTGCAGCTTCAATGAGTGGGGAAAGACAGTGGCTTGGCCTGCGTCTCGCGCTCGCATTGACCGGGCGGCCACTAAGGTCCCCTTCTTTATCGACGCCCTTTGAGCCGGCTTGGTCCCTCCTTTCTCTGCCTTCTTCAATGTTGTGCTTGCGCATTATCAGATCCATATGCTGCACCTTGACCCTCAATCAGTGACCCTTCTTGCCGTCTTCGCTTTTGTTTGCGAGGCCATGATAGGCATTACCCCTTCAGTGGCCTTTCTTCGCCACTTCTTTTCGCTGCACCTGGTTGATCCCCAACAGAGCTCAGGATGCCTGAGCTTTCAGGCCGTGGCGGCGACAGCCGGCACGGGGATTGACTTCGAGCTCCCACCATCCACGAGCGGGTTTCGGACATGCTGGGTATTTGTTGATGTCGGAGTCCTCAGCCCCCTGCTCTCTTCTCCGTCAGCGCCCGCCATTCCCAGCTCTGGTTGGAGCCATCAAAGGCTTATCGATCCGCGCCTTGCCCCTGTCTAGCTCAGGCTGAGGTGGCTCAAGGACCTTGATGTGACTGCGCCTATGGTGGTGATGGAGTTCATCCGGCGCCGGATCGCCCCACTTCAGCGCCACTCTCAACCGATGTGGGCTTACTCAGCAGCAAGGACCGTATGAGACTTTAGGAATCCGGGCTAACTCTTGAGGCATGGGGAACGGTGCTCGAGGTCCCGACGGGTGTCCCGCTACTTGATGACATGCCAAGGAAGAGTTGCCTTCTGTACCGCTGCTTGAATAAGGCAACATTCACGGGCTGCATCTAGTCGGCCTCGTGGGGCCTTGTGAGAACCCCATCGTCATGGTTCCTCTTCCTGCTGCTGGCACCGATCTCTCCCCAAGTGTGGATGCAGGGGGGCGAGCACCACTGAGGGCTGATGGCGAAGGTGCCGAGATTCTAATGCCGCCTAGGGCTCCTGAGGCATGGTCCTTAGGAACTCACGACTCTTGCCCCGGGGCGGTGGTTGAGGAGGCGATGCAGCCCACATCTCCGGAGGCCGGGCTCCTGAGACCTTGACAGGTCGCTACGAGGCAGAGCATGATGGCTCCCCTCGGCTAGGCGCTCCTGAGACTGCCCCTTTGAGTGCTTCTCCTGTTGCGCCTCGTGTTGGCCGCCACGTCCAGCGCTTCAGTCGGTTCTGTGTGGACTTTGAAGAGCTCCGCAAGAGGAAAGGGTCCTTAAGCAGCGGCACCTTTGGGCCGTTAAAGCGGAGGAAGTACATCGCCGTCGACAAGTAAGTACCTTATCCTGGTGATTCTCCACGTGTTGTTCCCCTTCCTGACGATATTTCCTCTGGATTCCTTCGGCCAAGGTCGCAAGATCTCCTGAGGAGCAGCCTCCTCTCGCCTCGCTTCTCGTGCCAGGATCGAGCGCTTTAATGCCATGCTTTACTCATGGTGTCGAGTCAATGAGGAAGCCGGCACGTCGACATGGTGTCTCGAGTTCGCGCCTTTGCCGTATTTTCTTAGCGGCCTTGCTCGGAGCACAGCAAGTTTGCCAAGGGTTCCTCTCCTGGTCGTGGGAGGCGACTAGTTGGCTTTGATCCTGGGGTCTTTTTCAAGCAGCGGGCCTTCACTCGTTCGGGCCCCGTACGAGGCCCGTCCCACAAATGGGTGGATGCCAGCCCCCAGCCCACTGCTGAGAGGGGCGAGCCTCTCCAGGCCACATCCGCGGTCCCTGCGGTGGAGGATGAAGTCAGTAGCATGCTCGGGTCGGCGCGAGAAAGGAGCGTCGTTCGCCATGAGCTCTTTCAGGAGGCGATGGGCGCGATGAACCAGCTTGGTGAAGAGCTCGTGGATGTGGACGCGCGCCTCGTGGCCGAGGGTCTTCGGCTGGTGGAGGAGCGGCATAAGTTGAATGTGGCCATCAACCTCGGGCGCCACCAACACGAGTTTGGTAATGCGAAGGCTGAGGCTTCCCTCGCAGCCTCCCGTGAGGCCTGCTCCCGAGCTCTGGAAGAGGCTCGGGAAGCTAACCGTCATCGCGAGGCCTCGGAGAAGCGCATGTTGGTGCTCCAAGCCTGGAGTGCCATATTGGATCAGCAAGTGGAGGCACACAGGGATGCACTTGCATCATTGAGGGGGACGCCCGCCAAGGAGGAAGAGATCCGGAAGCGTGAGGAGGCGCTGGCGCTGGAAGCCGTGGAGCGCAGCCTTGAGCTCGAATGGCTGGAGACGAGGGAGCGCGAGGTTGCTCAGGTGGAGGATGATGTCGGTGCGTGCGAGGCCAGGGCCCAGGAGGAGGTCGATCGCCGGCTGGCCGAGGCTCGCGTGGATCTCGAGAGCAGGTATGACCTGAAGCTGCAGCTCGTGGAGGCTGGGGCCGCTGGTAGGACAGCTGCCCTTAAGTTCAGGTTGGTCGCGGTGGAGTGGCGCGAGGAGGCCACGGTGACCGCCCTGGCCTCGGCGCTGGCTGAGCTGGCTGCCGCCCACGCCGAGCTACTCCCTCTCCGGCAGCGGGTCGCCGACGCCGAGTCTGTCGCGTAGCAGAACAAGGAAGAAGTGCTTCAGCAACGGACGTTGGAGCACGTGCATGCCTCCATGCTCCAGGACCTCAGTAACAGGGCCAACACCGTCCTGCGCCATATCTGCGATGAGAATGCTCCTCATCCCCATGCGAACGACTACGCCAGCCACCTCCGCTTCTTTGCCGACGTGGTGACGTGCCTGGAGAGCCATTCCGAGAGGGCTCGCCAATTTGTCAAAGAGAGGAGCCGTGGCCTGCTTGGACGTGCGTTCTGCCGAGTCGTCAGCCACCTCCAGAACACCGACCCCAACTTTGACTTTGATGCCTCCATCGCTCCCGTACCCGAGGCCATCCGGGGCAACCTGTCGCGATGGGTGGAAGATAATGTGGACGCGCAGGTCAGGTCCTTCACTTCCGACGACGATGGTGTGGTGGTCGCGGCGGATGCGGGTGACGTGGTCGACGACGGGGATGGCGGCGCTGGTGGAGGTGATGGTGATGCCATCGATGCTGGCAGCGATGCCAGCTACGTGTCTAAAGGCGATCCGGGGGAAGCCCCTCTTGTAAATGTGCTACTTCCTTTATCTTGTTAGGTCGAGTTGAATATGTATCTTTGTGGACCCACGTGCCCTGGGGCGAAGTTGTCGTTGCAGTTTAACTTAGCCTGGGCGAACCTAAACCGGCTTGTGAGGTTGGACGCTCTGGAGGAACTCATCGAGACACCCGAGGCGGGCGCGTGGTAAGCGAGCGCGAGCCAAGGCGCGGCACGCACGTGGCGCGTGTACGTCTTGCTCAGCCCCGCTCGCGAGGGGCCCGTGAGGGTGAAGCAGCAGGCGCGAACTCCGGAATAAGGCAAGAACCAGACAGCAGGAAATCACTCGAACGAGAAAAGGCACCCCGCGCACGCATCAAATGAAAACTCAACTCCAACTTAAATCCAAATCTAGAAGGCAAGGCTACAGAAAAGGGGATCCAAAGCAAATGGCCGCGTCCAGCACCAAGTCTAGTCTTCTGGTCTTCAAGTCTTCTCACCAGCGCGGAGCTAAGTGCTGTCACTAGGACGTGGGAGGGAGCCCCCGAGGCCCGAGGGTGGCACTCCTGAGACTCCGGGGCGTGTACAGCACCACTCGTTATTACGTGAGAGTGTCACGGGCGGCGATCTTCACAGGCGTGAGCCTTACTTCATATCACCAGACGAGGGCCCCGTCTTGCGCAGGGCACTACCACCGTCAGGACGACCGAAGACCAGGACGGCACCAACGAGGGCAGAGGGGACGCCAGCGGCGCCCTCGGCGACCACGGGTCCTCTGCCGGGGGTAGGCTCTGGAGCACCTCCCCGGCAGAGGGCCTACCTCCGAGGGACGCCTTC
This sequence comes from Triticum urartu, assembly GCF_056163025.1. NCBI lineage: Eukaryota > Viridiplantae > Streptophyta > Magnoliopsida > Poales > Poaceae > Triticum > Triticum urartu. Next base: position 424,506,473 of record NC_141873.1, on the reverse strand, counting down.
TTCTGTGCGGCGCAGAGGAGGGGCTTCGCCCCGGCTTCCTTCCTGCAACCCCCAGCATGCCCCCCTGGCGGGAGGGAGGCCGACGAGCCGGGACGGCCATCTGCTGCTGCGACCTGACCCGCCTGCGCACCATGGTTAGCGTAAGCCTGCTCCTGAGGAATTAGTGGTACCCTGTAGCAGTTGTCGTCAGTGCTGTTGGCGAGGCTCCCGGAGGGGTCCTGAAAGGCGCCAGCTTCGAGCGCCTCCTCCTCCCAGCCAGGCTCGAGGAGCGAGCCAGGGTCGTCTTCCAGCACGTACTCCTGGTCCACCATGCGGGGTACGTAGGCCTCTGAGGCTGCCGCCTCAAAGACCTCGCCGTAGTGCCCCACACTCCACGTCGCCCGACCCAGCGTGCCACCTTGAGGATGATAGGGCTGCATCCCGCTCGGACCATAGGTGGCAGCGCTCGTGCCCGCACCCAACAGAGGTGGCGCGGGCGCGAGGGGGCGTGCAGCCCCGTTGGTCGCGCCAGTGCCGATGAAGCCTGGTGGTGCACGTATAGGCACGCGGGCAAGGCGTTGCCCGCAATGCGACCTGGCCGCAGCTCGTGGCGTGAGCAGAGAACAGAAGGGTCGCACTCCTGAATCTGCGGCGTCCAGTAGCTCGGTGACGCACTCCAGCAATGCATCCCGGCTACTCTCCATAAGACAGCATCGTAGTAGCTCCCGTGCCACCATGAGTGCAGTTCGCATGTTTGCCTGCTCCCTCCGGGTGTGCGGTGTCGTTGCCGCGGCATGGCTTGCGACCCTTGCAGCAGCCCGCACCTGTCGTGGGGTGAGGGTGGACGGCGCCTGGCCAGGCCGCCCGTGCCCCGCAGAGTCTGGTGGCGCTCGTGCCGCTCGAATTGCAGGGTTGAGGTCTTCCTGGGCAGGCGGCGCCGCCCGGGCCGGCCAGGCTGCCTAGCGGTTGGCGTTGGTCCTTGAGTCGCCGGACATCGGAACCGCATAGCATTGGTGAGTCGACCGGTGGGAGAGAAGCTTCGGGGCACCCCTACCTGGCGCGCCAAATGTCGGATCACGGGTTCCGGCAAAACTGTCAAGGTTCAAACACTGGGGTGCGCGCGAAGATCTCCCCCCTACTGATCCACGTCCTACCTCAGCTAAGATCTTACGAACTAACTCGACGAACTCGCAACACAAAGGACACAAGATTTATACTGGTTCGGGCCGCCGTTGTGGTGTAATACCCTACTCCAGTGTGGTGTGGTGGATTGCCTCTTGGGATGAGGATGAATAGTACAAGGGGAAGAACAGCCTCCCAAGGAGAGGTGTTCTTGTGCTCGGTGAACTTGTGGATGTCCTGGTCTCTCTTGGGCGGACCGATTGATCGATCCTCCCCCTATCTATGGCGGTGGCTAGTCATATTTATAGAGGCCCTAGTCCTCCTCCCAAATATTGAGAGAGAAGGGAGCCAACCTCGGCCAATTTGAAAGGGGACAGCTAGTACAGCTTATCCTGACAAAAGCAGTATTCGCCTGCCAAAGGCTCTGGTGGTGACACTGTCTTGGGCTCCACGGTGACCTCTATCTTGTCATCCTTCTGGTCTTGGTCTTGTTGCACTAATATGGGAACCTTTGCTTGACGCCTCGGTACTCCGCGCCTGCCCCTGCTACCTTACGACCGAAGGGGAAACAAGGACATTGTGCGCTGGTGCCCGCCTGGCGCCCGCCTGGCCTTGGCCGTCATGGCTCACGTCACTAGAACCTCGCGAGGTTCTCCTGGCCTTGAACTCTCCGCCCCTCGCGAGCCAGCCTGGTGAGGCCGCTCCTGAGGAGGTCTTCTGTCGCTCGCCTCGAGAGGCTTGGCCCCTCGCGAGAGTCTTGAGTCTTTGCTAGTGAAGATGGGTCGTACAGGCCCACTCGCAGAGCCACGCCGTGGGCCGCAGGCAGGCATGTCTGGGGACCCCCGTTCCCAGAACACCAACAATGTGCGTATCATCCGAGGATCCTTATTTTTTTGAGCAACACACAGTGGGGAAGGCCCCCACTGTAACTCATTTTCTATTAATATGAAGGACAGCTACAAGGATTTACAAAGAGTTATAAACAAGGATGATTCACAAATAGTCTAGCCTGGATTGCATTCCTTCTTTCAAACTAGGCCTAGCTTTTTTGATGATCATGACAGAGTGCTCCTTGAAAATAGCAATACATTGATTGATATTTCTGGCCTGATGGTCAAATATGATGCCATTTCTATGCTTCCAAATGCTCCAGCAACCTGCAACTAGGCATTCATTAAAGCAACAAATGTTGTTATGCTTCTTCCCTTGCACAAGCATCTCCATCATATTTAGGTCGGTGTTCCATTGGAATCCAATAAATAACCAGAAATTGTGACTAAAATCACAGCTGAAAAATAAGTGGGTGAAATGCTCATTGGGATCATCATCACATAGGACACATATGCTACTTTCAATATGGAAACTCTTCCTCATAAGGAGATCCCTGGTATGGAGTCCGTCTTGTAGAAGCAACCAGAAGAAGAATTTTTGTTTAGGGAGGGAGCAAGATTTCCATGTACAATGAAAATGCTTGGGAGCATCGGGTGGATTACCAATATATTCCATATAAATCCTTTTATTTGAATACTTTGTGCCACCACAATAGAACTGCCATATGTCAGCAGATTGAATTCCAGCTTTATTGTTAATCAACTCTCTTACAACATTACTCTGCTGGACAGCTATAGAAGACATAGGGAGATAGAACATATCCTAGAAGCTATCAACATCCAAATTTGTTGCTTGAGCAAGAGTAATATGCTTGTTCTTAACATAAGAGTGAAGGTGAGGCATAGTGTTCTCTAGGATATCATCAGCCCATTTGTCTGACCATAAGGCAATAGTGTCTCCCTTTCCAGCATTACATACTGTCATCTGTTTAAAATTTTCAAGGATGGAGCAGTAGTCAAAGAATTTTCCGAGGATACTTATTAATTACGACGAATTGTAAAAAGGAAACACACCAAAGAAGGAATGAATAAAGTGGAAAACATTGATACTCCAAGAATTGGCCATGCCTCTATATGAATAGCAGAAGGAACCAGCAATGTAGTACAAGTCTACAACCAAAAGGACATAAAAGAAGAGAACGCTAAACAATTTAGTTAAGGGTCTAATCCGGATCAACACTGGTGTTCTATGCTTGATGGCACTTTTGATGGTTTCAACCACTTTATTGTCGAGTGAAGCGTCAGGGAGGAAGATATGTACATTTCTATTTACCAGAGCTTATCAACTGTAGTATATATGAATTTGTGGTTTCCTAGAGCTAGATAAAAAATTGATCCTATTACATCATTCTCTGTTGCCAATGAGATGAATGTTTCTTATGAAGTTTGATCGTTCAAGTTAATATATGCCAGTATTTTTGCAAGAGAAAAGTGTTTCAACCATGCCTAATAGAGTGAGGTGTTTAGTTAAGATAGGCAAGTATCTTTTTCCTCATACTCGCAATATATATATATAACTATTTTTCCTTGTAGTGCAAACTTGTGCATCGCGCTCGTCCCCTTATTTGAAAGTTATCATGCCTCATAGTAGTTTAAACCTAGTGTTATTTAACAATGGCATGGAAATGATAGAGGTGTTTTCCTTGTGATGTTCTAATCACCATTACAATTTTGTCGTGGTACGTATGGTTTCCATAGTACATAATAATTATATACCAGCCAGTAGTTCTTCTTCCTGTGTTTGTATTAGCACTCCACTGCTGTCCTACTATTTGCATAGTACATTGATTTCACAGAATCCTAGTTTACATATGAACAACAAAAGGTTCTGATGGCACCTTTTATTTTTTATTGTTGTAGGAAAGGAAGCTAACATTGGTGTCGAGGGGCACCGTGAACTTCATCTTGTAATGATATCTGCAACAGAGATGGTTACGGAGGTCGGACCTGCCGTGATGGTCACTGCGAATGCATCAGATAATTGTAGCGAGAAAATGACGAAGAATAATGTTTCGAAATAAAATTTCACTTGGGAGCATTATGAATTGTTTTTCTAGCTGGAATAATTTAAATCCAACTTTTTTATTTTCCTACTCTTTGTACTTGAACCCCTATCATGGCATTTTTTTAACATAGATGCTCACATACATGTGCATTAGACTCACTATACTGGGAAGATTTTTGGGCAAAATTAAAATTAACTCTACCACTGAAGTATAATTAATACTATGATTTGAAACAGAATGTTTTTTCATCTAAATCTGGAACTACACATGAGATAGTGTCAAATCTTTTAAACTTAACCATACCTTCTGCAGACCTTGATGTATGGACTTGAATAATTCTATAGCAAACAATCATCTTTGATACCAAGAATTAGGACAGCTGGAAAACATATTATGGCTTATTGGCTATTGGGACCAAATAGATTCATTGTTCTTGCACACAAAATAAGCGCATACCAATGGTCCATCAAACATATTCAGCTGGAAACTAACAAGCTGCAACATATTTTTGTTCCTGGCTATCTACCACAACAATGTTTTCCCTTCTCTGACGAAGCATGGGTGATGATGACGGCACACCTTTTGGCTAGCTCCAGTGCTTGTAGTCGTTGCTAAGTGGTCTATGGACCTGGATGTAAATTTTACTTCTGGTGTTCTTTGAGCTACTTGACAGTTGGTGAATGCTTCCTCGGTTGCATTTCTTATAATTCCTTGTAATTTCATTTTTATTTCTCTAGAGAAACGGAAAGTATCTCTCTCATGATTTTATGTATCTCTCCTTAACTCCCCAAGTCCGATGTGCCAGGTGTCTTCCAGTTATTCGTCGTTGTTGCCATTACATTTTCTTGTGTGCTACATTTTGCCATGTCATCATGTGCATTAGATCATCATATTTTTCAAAACTTGCATCCGGTCACTTTCTCCATTGTCCGTTTTGACATCCGACACTCTCACATGCAACCGTTGCACCTTCCGGTTCTCGTTTCATGAGCGGGAGAAAAACGTTGTCGGCATGGTCCGAGATTTGTCTAGTGGCCTTGGTATATCACCAGTACAACGCCTATCAAATTTCGTTCCATTTGGAGGTCGTTTGATGCCCCAACGGTTAACTGCATTAACCGAAACCCCTCCTTCTCTTTGCAGCCCACTAGCCCATCTAAACTCCCTCCATGCTCTCCATCGTTGGATCATGATCGTGTGCGCGAAAACCGCACCTCATTTGGCCTCTCCTAGCTCCCTCTACCTATATACAGGTCCTCCCCGTCCGAATTCGGAGTCCAAACCCTAGCCTCCATCTTCCCTCCATGCTGCTGGACATGTCCGTCTGCGCCGCCACCATCAACGAATCGGAAGGCGCCATGTCACCCCGCCGCCGTATCCACCGCGTGGGCCCACGGGGCCCATTGCCGGCCCGCACCCAGGCCGAACTGAGCTGCGCCTCGCGCCGGCGCCCGAGCCGCCCGCATCGCCGCCGCGTCGCCGACGCCACGCAGCTCACCGCCCGCACCGCCAGCCCGCGCCACCGCCACTGGCGCCCGCTCGAGCTGCCGCAGCTGCCGCCGCGTGCAATCACCACGACTCACCTCCGGAGCCTAGCCATGCCACCGCCGCCCTTCCCGAAGCTTGCCCGCACCGACCTCACCCCTTGCCGGAGAGCCTCGCCGGCGTCCTCCTCCGTCGCCGAATCTGGAGGTGGACCAGATCCACCGTTTCACCAAACTGAATGTCGCCTCCGCACCCAGATCCCTCCGTCCCGCTTCTCCTCGTCCCGCGTCGACTTTTTCGGAGGGTGTAATTTCTGCTAAGTCCACAGATTCCAACATCACGTGTGCATGTTCATCATGTTGTAACTTCACGCATATTGCTTCGTTTTGCGTGCATGTTATGTCTAATTGTTCGTCTATGAATGCTCTACATGCTAGTGTCATTTGCATGCATGTTAATGTTAATCTTGATTCCTTAATCATTGTTGCAAGAGTGCCATGTGCTGTTAACTGCTGAAAATTGTTATAACTTGCTGATTTGTCTTTTTCATAGTATTTTGTGTGTTCATCTTTTGGGCATCATGTCGACATGGTATAGGAGCATCTTCATGCCATCTTTACAGAGGGTCAATCCATTTATTTTTATGTGCCTTGTGGTGACTAGCACAAGCTTGTCAAGTGTGCTACTTGATGTTGCTGATTTTTGAGACTTCGTGATTTTTTCTAAGTCTGTAACTGTTACATTGTGATGCCATTCTAGTTTGATGCTACCATCTATTCCATGCATAATCTAGAGATTCCTAGTTGAGATGTTTTGATGTTCATGTTATGCTCTATCATGCCATGCCATTTGATGCCTCAGATATGTAATGTAGCATATGTTTTTTTTGCCATGAACATGCCTAAATAATGTTCCAGTTTTCTCTTAACTTCATGATGCCATGTTGTCAGCTTGTTATTAATTAAACAATGCCTCTTTTCACTACTAGGAAAATGCTTATACACAGTAGCACAGTAGTAGCGCTGGAAAGAAGTAAACACTGCTGCTATTTAGCAGTAGCGCTTTTCCAGGAAAGCGCTACTAGTAACTCCATTGTAGTAGCGATGTGAAGCAGAAACACGCTACTACTATGTGGGACCAGACGAGGCCACCGACTGTTTTCGTAGTTGTAGCGGTGTACAGAAAAAGTGCTACTACTAGCAGTTTAGTAGCAGTGCTCTTTTTTTATGCGCCGCTACTGCTAGTGGGCCACACTTAATAGTAGCGCTTTTCCTGGAAAGCGCTACTACTAATTCCAATAGCAGCAGCGCTTTTTTCAAAGCAGTGCTACTGCTAGTTGCGGCTGGTGCCACCTTTTCCACCCCCTTCCCCTCCTGTCACCACTTTTCCGTCTCTCCCCCTCCTTTCCCCTCTCCCCTCTCCACTCTAGCTCCACCATTGTTTCTCTTCTTCTCTCTTCCTCCTACCTCTCTTCTCTCCTCATTAATGGCACCCTCCTCCATAAATGGCCTCTCTCTTTCTCCTACACCTCTCTTCTCTCCCCCATTAATGCCCCCATCCACCATAACCCCTCTCCATCAGTTAGCTAGCTAGACTCACCTCTCCTCCCAACAACTAGATCTATCAAGCTATTTAGACAACCCCACGGGCTCCATCGATCGTTCTCTTTCATCATCTAGTTAATCGCGTGCTCTCGGTCTCTCTCGGGAGATATATATATACGAGTAAAAAGTTGTTCATTTCAAGAATGGGAATATGTGTGTGAATGAGAATATGTGTGTTTGGGATATATATATATATATATATATATATATATATATATATATATATATATGGAGACATTTGTGCTAGTGACATGCCCTCGAGTTGCTTATGTTTTGCCGAAATGTCGATTTATTTCCATTTCGGTGAATTGTGAGCAAACTCATATGTCCTATTTTTAGGCAAGGTCATGCCAAAATTTTATATATATGACTTTGAAGCATGCATTATTTATTTCATAACCCTTTTGCTTGTTATACCATGCAGTCGGTCATGAAGGTGAGTGGATGGAAGGTGGAGCAGTACATGCAATCCACGGTGATGGACATGTATGCAAACAATCGGACTACGATTAAATGTCCGTGTGCAAGATGCAAGGAAGGAGTCCTTTTGGACCCTTTTGATTGTGGCACTTTGAAGGCGCACCTGCTGATGAATGGTTTCATGGATGGCTATACTCAGTGGATAAGTGAAGATGATGATGATGAGGACGTCCACATGGTAGGGAATAACGACATGAGGCTAGACGAAGAGATGACCGATCGACAGGAAGACGATGGCGCCAGACTTGTCGGCGGGGAAGAGTCCAGAAATGATCATGGCGGCGGAGAAGATTCCGGACACGGAGAAGAAGAGTCTGGACATGGCGGAGAAGAGGCGGCAGTCACGCCGCAGTCTTAGACGCTACTAAGTGCAGTCGTGCAGGACCCTCATCTTCGAGACCTCCTTCGCAAGAGTACGACTAGCGAGAGAGCTACCTCTAGAGAGGAGGCCAAGCTGGCACAACTTGAAGTAGACTCGAGTACTCCATTGTATGACGGTTGCGATACCGAGGTGACCCGCTTGAGTTTCACGCTCGAACTTCTAAAGATGAAGGCCAAAAACAAATGGACAGACAAAAGCCTCAATGGGCATTTGAAGTTTCTACATAATAAAGCTCTTCCCACGAGGAACATGTGTCCTACTAGTGTCGAGGAGGCCAAGAAAATTGTTTGCCCTTTTGATTTTCCGCACATTAGGTACCACGCATGCATCAACGATTGCATCATTTATCGAGGGGAGCACACGGGAAAAACTACTTGTCCAGTGTGCAATGCTTCTCGATACAATAAGGCCAGAAAGAAAGCTCCTCAGAAAGTTGGATAGTACTTTCCGATCCCTCCCTGTGTGCAGCGGTATTTCATAGATCCTAAGGAAGCAAAGCTCATGCGCTGGCACGCGGAGAGGAAGAAGCCCGACGATGAAGGTGATCCGAGGCTAAGACACCTCGTAGATGGTAGCCAGTGGAGAGCATTCAACGCCGTATATGGATTCGCTACAGAAGATCCAAGGAACATCGTGCTTGGTGCGAGTACCGATGGCATGAATCCGTTTGGAAACCAGAACACCAACCACAGCACATGGCCCGTGTTTGTATGGATGTACAACCTCCCCCCATGGAAGTGCATGAAGACAAAGTACATACACATGAGCATGCTGATTCGAGGGCCGAAACAACTAGGAAATAGTATTAACCTATATATGGGGCTTCTGCAAGAGGAGCTAGACACGTTATGTAAAACACCGGCATGGACTTGGGACGCCAGCAAAGCAGAATATTTCCATGTGAGAGCCGCGCTGATGACGACAATGCACAACTATCTCGGTTACGGGTACACCTCAGGCCAGGTGTGCCAAGGATACTGCGGATGCACGAGGTGCATGGATGATACAACGTCTCAGCATCTTACGTCAACGAAAGATGGTGGGTCCAGGAAAATCGTGTACATGGGGCATCGTAGATGGCTCGAGAAGGATCACCCATGGAGAAAGCATGGAGATATATTCAATGGGTTGGCTGAGCTTCGAGTACCTCCACGTAAGAGGATTAGCGCCGAAATCGACGAGCTGTTGAGAAACTAGGAACAATGCCCTGCGCCGGGAAAGATCAAAAAGGCACCGGAGCCGCTGCTGAAGGTATGGAAAAAGAGGGCTGTTTTCTGGGACTTGGAGTACTGGACCAATCATGACACACCTCATTGCCTTGATCCAATGCATATCATGAAGAATGTCCTCGAGAGCTTCCTTGGCACACTGATGAACATGCCGGAGAAGACCAAGGATGGCCGAAGGCAAGGAAAGACTTGGAAGATTTGATGATCAGGAAAGATGTCCACCATAAAAAGTTGATGGAGGAGACGGAGACGGAGGAGGGGGAAAGGGGCAGAAAAGTCAACAAGAAGGAGGAGAATTATTGCCCCCCTTCTTGCTTCACCTTAAGTGTGAAGGAGATCGATCAATTCATCAAGTGCCTTATGGGAATTAAAGTCAGTTCTGGTTACTATAGGAAGATAAGCAGATTTCTAGACACCAAGAAGAAAAGGTTCAGCAGGATGAACTCTCATGACTGTCACGTGATGATGACGCAGATACTCCCAGTTTCCATTAGAGGGATAATGGAGAAGCACGTCCATGACATGCTTACTGGTCTCTACAACTTCTTCAACGTTATATCTCAAAAGTCCATAAGTGTGAAGCAGCTCCGAAGGCTACAAGAAGAGATTGTTGTCATACTATGTGAGCTTGAGATGTACTTCCCGTGTGCATTCTTTGACGTCATGGTGCATCTATGTGTCCACATCATGGATGACATCATCAACCTCGGGCCGACATTCCTTCACAGCATGATGTCGTTCGAGAGGATGAATGGGGTCATCAAAGGATTCGTTCGTAACATGTCCCGTCCAGATGGGAGCATCGTCCAGGGGTATCTGACGCATGAGTGTGTATCCTTTTGCGAGAATTATATAAGCGTCGGAGACCCTGTTGTTGGTTTGCCCGTCAAGAATCACGATGGGAAGCTCGAAGGAGATGGTCACTACAACGGCTGGAGTGAATTGCACGTGGACTACTCGAATAGACGGAACGACTTTGACAGGGCTAACTTAGTAGTGCTACAACACCTAGATGTGGTAGATGATTATGTGGCACAACACAAAGAAACCATCACAAAGAAGTAAGGGGATGCTCAAGACGGACGACGAAGTTACTATAGAGCACAACGCCACTTTCTTGCGCCGGTTTAAACAGAAAGTTCTTGAAAATCCCCCGGAAGGGGGCAGTTCGGACCGATTGCTCTACACGCCTTAGCACATGGTCCCGCGCCCAAGCTCGCGACCTATCAGTCCTACGGTATCAATGGGTACACGTTCTACACGGAGGCCAAAGACATGGACAATGATTACTAGAACTCTGGGGTGACATTTCAATGTGTGACTGACGCCACCGGCACAACTGAGAGATTCTACGGAAGGGTCGAAGAGATGTGGGAGCTTGACTATGCTGGAATGCACGATGCAACGATGTTCCATGTAAGAGAAAACAAGTGTTTCACCACCATGTCTATACCCAACGTGAAGAGCACTCCCGTGAACTTTAACGTCATCGCCAAAAATGAGCCATGGGTACATGCTAAGCACGTGACACAATGCTTCTTCATAACCGACCTGTCCAATCCCAGCCGTGTTGTCGTGAGGAGATCCAAAAGGAGCATCTTCGAAATGGATGGAGTAGCCAACAAGGAAGACTACGACCAATACGGCAACCCGATGAGGGAAGATGACAATGAAGATGAAGCATACGTGAAAAGAAGAATCAAGACTACATCACCTAAGAAAGATCGTAATCCATGGCTCCGGAAAAGTCACATGAAGGGGCTCAATTACTCGGGAACGAACAAGAAAGGGAAGAAGATCAATGTGAAATGTCGTCGAGGCAGCTAATCAGAAACCTACATCTATATATATATGTATCTATTTTGTGTACGCACTTAAGTAACCGTTATCGGTCAATTGATATGTTACCACCACATGCACGGTTCCGGTGATATGCGCGTAGGGGGAGAGGGCCAGAGACGCCGTTGTCGGGAGAAAAGCGAAAAAACAAAAACAAAAGGGAGAAAGCAGAAAAAGAAAAAGGAAAGTAAACAGAAAAGAAAAGGAAAATAATAAAAGAAAAGGAAATTAAAAACTAGAAAAGGAAAATAATAAAAAGAAAATAATAAAATTTGGAACAGTTAGCAGTAGCGCTTGATTGAGAACTAGTGCTATAGCTACTATAGCAATAACACTTTGTTCTAGAAAAGCGCTACTACTATGTGCCATTAGCAGTTAGCTATAGCGCTGGGTTTAAAGTAGCGCTAGTGCTGTTTTGAGTTAATATCAAATTTGGCCAACCGCCAAGTCCCAATTCTCCGCCGGTCACTCTCCCCACACCCTCTCCCCCCACTCTATCGCTGTCGTCGTCGCCCTCGCTGTCGGTGTCAAAACCGGTGGATCTCGGGTAGGGGGTCCCGAACTGTGCGTCTAAGGCCGATGGTAACAGGAGGCGGGGGACACAACGTTTACCCATGTTCGGGCCCTCTCGATGGAGGTAATACCCTACGTCCTGCTTGATTGATCTTGATGATATGAGTATTACAAGAGTTGATCTACCACGAGATCATAGAGGCTAAACCCTAGAAGCTGGCCTGTGATTATGATTGTTGTTGTCCTACGGACTAAACCCTCCGGTTTATATAGACACTGGAGGGGCTAGGGTTACACATAGTCGGTTACAAGGGAGGAGATCTACATATCCGAATTGCCAAGCTTGCCTTCCATGCAAAGGAGAGTCCCACCCGGACACAGGACGGAGTCTTCAATCTTGTATCTTCATAGTCCAACAGTCCGGCCAAAGTACATAGTTCGGATGTCCGAGGACCCCCTAATCTAGGACTCCCTCAGTAGCCCCTGAACCAGGCTTCAATGACGATGAGTCCGGCACGCAGATTGTCTTCGGCATTGCAAGGCGGGTTCCGTCTCTGAATACTCCATAGAAGATTTTGAACACATGGGTCATGTCCGGCTCTGCAAAACAAATTCCACATACCACCGTAGAGAGTATATTATTCCACAAATCTAATCTGCTGACAACTTTTTATAATGTGACATCATGCTATGGCCTGGTCATTATTCGAACTGTTTTTCTCAACCAGCTACTGCACATATTATGAGGCGGTTTTCTTGGCACGTCTTGTCAAAGCAGAGATCGTGTCCCCTTATCACGGGATTCTCATCAATACGGGTGTGGGTAACCCAACCACGCCTACTAGTATGACTCCTCGGTTTTAGGCAAGTTCGGAATGGCCACGCGGAGGACGCTCGATATTCATCCTCTTTACTTCTCGTGCTCAATCCTTCCCTTCCCCCACCCCGAGTTCCAACACCCAAGGCTCAGGCTAAGAAATTCGTTCCTTCAACCATGTCCGGATCCAACCTTCAAGGCCGGTGGATGGCTTCCTCTGTCACAGAGGAGGACATCACGAAGCTAAGGGAAGCCAGGTATTTGACCGTGGAAATCTCGCACAGGCTGCCTGCTCAAGGGTAGGTCATCCCCACTCCCGAACCCAACGAGAGTGTTGTATTTGTTTCCCACTTCCTCTGAGGGCTAGGCTTTAGTCTTGATCCCTTTGTTAGAGGGCTTATGTTCTATTACGGGCTCGATTTCCATGATCTAGCCCCAGATTCCAGCCTTCACATCTCATCGTTTATCGTCGTGTCACTAGTAGAAAACAGGGCTTTGGTCCAGGCTGGGTCAGCCCATTAGTCCCGGTTCAGTCCAGAACCGGGACCAATGGGGGCATTGGTCCCGGTTCGTGAGCCCAGGGGGCGGCCGGGCCATGTGGGCCATTGGCCCCGGTTCATCTGGACCTTTTGGTCCCTGTTGGTGGGATGAACTGGGACCAATGGGCCTCGCTCCTGGCCCACCACCATTGGTCCCGGTTGGTGGCTTGAACCGGGACCAAAGGCTCACCTATAGTCCCGGTTCATGCCACCAACCGGGACCAATGAAGTGCCTATATATACCCCCTCGCATGAGAGCAGAGCACACTGCTTTGTTTTTTTCTGGCCGAGGGGGAGCGGGCTTGGTGGTGCTCTAGCTCACCTCCTATGCACACAAGGTGTTCGATGGAAAGCCCGAGCCACACTACTTAAGCTTTCTCCTATCCAAGCTCGACCTCCAAGCTCCATTTTCCACAATATTTGTCTAGGTTTAGCGGTCCGTCACGCCCCGTCCCTGTCTTCACCGTCGTCGATCACCCGCGCCGAGCTCATCGCCGGCACCACCGTGGTTAGCCTCTTGTTCTTATCTTCTATCTGAAAGGAAAAATATTCTTACTTGTATGTTTACATAGATACTTGTATTATTTTCTTACTTTTATTATTGCATCTTATATAGTGCGATGGTTTTGGTATCCGCCCCCGTTGGCCCTTGTCCTGTCTATGATTCGGATGTGGTATATATATTATCTTTATAACTATTGGTTCATTTATTGTTTATGAAAATTATGGCGACCAACATGACATAGATTTTATGGCTCAAGACCTTCAATGTGAAGCCGAAGATGATCAATGGGCGACACACAGAATGCGGAGGTGCCATAATAAGCAAATGCGCCGATGCTCCATGGCCAAAGGGTTCCTTCCTAGAGGTGTCCAACTTATGGCAGCAAGAGTGGTTTTACATCACAGCTCCCCGAAGTACTAATTGGGTAGCTGCCCCTGCCTTCCCTTCGCCCCCCCCGCCACAACTGGCGTCATGGGTCAACAAGGGGCTGGACTGGGGGCCAGTTAATGATGTGCCGACATTGCAAAGTCGCATCCGCAATCTCCTCAAGAGGGATGTCAGTCTTGTCAAGGTAATGCATGTTATGCTAGTTCGTCGGGTCCTGCCATGCCAACGTCGATCTCTCCGTATGTGGGAGTTCAACCCGGAAGGACCGCAAACTATTCAGCAATTCTTCGGCATGACGCTCGAAGGGATGTATGGACTGTTCTTCGGATCATGAATAAAGTGTCCGGACACCACCGAGGATGCGGGTCTAAACTACACTCGTCCAGATACCCATGTATGTAATTCTGCGGCCGAACATGTTGTCTTTTTATTTATCACAACATAATTCTGGAAAAATCGATCTTGGCCAAGACTGGATAAGAAAGACGAAGATGATCAGGTGTACGGCCCCCCTTCCCGAAGGCTCACTGGATCCTGTACTAGCTAGGATGCTTGAGCTCTCACCTTATCAAGTGCCATCAGGGGAAGATAAAGGCAGGAATAAAGAAGCCAAAAGCGGGCCTCACGCATTGCTCATCCAAACCGGGGGAATTAGTGTCTCTGCGAAGGAGGATAATCGGGGAGAAGAATCTAGAATCCCCTCTCCCCAAGGAAGGAAAATGAATGCCTCTGAAGACTTGGAAACGAAGGTTTCCAAACAAGGGAAGAAACCTTCGCCAGGGGGCCCTGCCCCGGAGGGCGTCCTTACCGCACAGTGCCCGCAAGGGGGCCAGCCCTCCACCGAGCTATAAGTGAATCAAGAGTACTTTCGGTAAATATATCCTGCTCTATCTCCGAGGACAATAACCGACACAAATGTCTTGCAGTCCGGATCGTAGCCCTTCTCGACGGAGTTCATCTTCGGGGGATCTTCTTCCGGAGATGATGGAGAGTGAAATGCCTCCCCCTGTCTCACAGTCTCCGGGGGCGGACGACCCCGAGGTGTCATCACGGAGGATTTCTCCTGATCTGCCAAGGCCAGAAGGTAACCCTTCGGCCAACCGAAGTCAGGAGTATTCGGCTCCTAAGGAGAGCAACAGAAAGAGTCTGGGATTGTCCGGTGCGCAACCGGACACACTGATGGTTCTTTTGGAGCAAGCGGCTATCTCAGAGGCGCATCATACTTTAATGGGTGCGGTGGTTGAGAGGATTTCATCCGCCAAAAGTGGGTTGCATGAAGCTTTTATGAGTCTGCTAAGAGGCTTTGAGGTACGCAAAGTAATATATAAAAATTTTGATGGTACCCCGCATGCTTGGTGTGCTCTATACAGATAGCAGCCCTTGAGACTCTGGCTGCTGTCCAGAGGCGGCAAACAGAGGATCGTAGTCCCAGGTAATAATCGCGCTGCTTTCATGTGAAGGCGGCTGACGGTCCGATGGCTGGCCGGACTGCTGAGTTTGTCGAACTGAGGCGGCAGCTTGATACGGTAGATGCCGACATCGTGCTTGTGAACAAGCGGCTTGACGAGGCACAGGGTATGTATTCTCCGGTGGTCAATAGATATTAAGAGGAGTATGATGCTAGTATCTATAACATGCTGTGACTGCAGGTGGAGCTGCCGCCGTGGAGACCCTTTGAGCTGAGCTTGCCCGAGCCAAGGAACAAGCCAGGAGAAGTGATGCGGCCGCCCTAAAGGCGGCCGAAGATTTAAGAGCCGAACGGGCTCCTCATCGCCAGAGCGAAATAAAATAGCCAAGATGGCCGTTGAGCTGAAGGATGCCGCCGACTGGTATGAGCTTCTTGAAAAGGAAAGCCAAGCGAAAGCGGCGGACCTGGAGAAATCCATGGTAGCAGCCAAGGAGACCCGCTCTAAAATCAGAGCGGCGAAGGAGGAGCTTCGTCAAGCCGGAGATATCATGGCTGGGAAGCCCTTTTTCTTGCGGACGATGTTCGGAGATCCGAAGTATGCCCCTCTGGATCAATTGTGGAGTGCTGCAGACGCGTATTCGGACTTGGCAATGAGTGCTGCTGATGCGACTTCATTTTTCAAAGATCAAAAAGATCACGAAGTGGAAAAGTTGTTCTGGTCGCAGTTCAGTGCTCCAACGTGTCCGCTTATGCTAAATGAGCAAATGGCCAAGTGGGCTTAGCTCCATAGGTTGTCCGGGCTTGCCATGAGGTCTGTCGTGGATCAACTTTGGCCGGAAGGGTCAAGGTCGAATAGTTATTTTGGTTTAGTGCAACAATTCCTTGGTGCTGTGCCGCATATCGACGCTGTAAAGAGGTCGACGTGCATAGAGGGTGCGCTAATGGCTCTTGCTCGTGTTAAGACATACTGGGCAGAGATGGATGCCACCGCTATTGCAACCCGGGGTCCGGCCGTAGAGCAGGGCTTGGCCAAGCACTATTTTGTAGAAGTCCTAGAAGGCGCTCGTTTAATAGAGGCTCAGTGCTCGAAGAGTATCATGTTCGAGTGACATGTATCCGCATTGTAAAAACAATGCTATTTGGATTATAAAGGATGTGTTTATACTTTTGCCTGAAAGTATTATGATGCCATGTAACGCCCCGGATACAACTTTCCATATTTGTAACCCGGATGACATGTATCCCGACTTTTGCCTTTTCCAGAGATGTGACATGAGATTCCCTTCATGGTTGGGTTTTTATCTTTCGTTTTCCATTTTGTTCATGTCATGCATTTCATATCATGTCATCATGTGCATCGCATTTGCATACGTGTTCGTCTCATGCATCCGAGCATTTCCCCGTTGTCCGTTTTGCAATCCGGCACTCCTACGTCCTCCGGCGTTCCCCTTTTGTCTCTTTTCATGAGCGGGTGTTAAACGTTCTCGGAATGGACCGAGATTTGCCAAGTGGCCTTGTTACACCACCGGTAGAACGCCTGTCACGTTTCGTGCCATTTCCAGGCCGTTTGATACTCCAATGGTTAACCGGGGAACCATAAAGGCCTCATGAGTGTTGCAGCCCAACACCCCTCCAAAGTGGCCCAATAACCCTTCCAAACCTCTTCCATGTCCTCCGCCGTCGGATCAAGATCGCGTGGTCGAAAACTACACCTCATTTGGACACTCCTACCTCCTCCTACCTATAAATAGGTGATCCCCTCCGAATTTCGTGGTCTAACCCTAGATCCACTCCTCCACCGCGCATCTGGACCCGTCCTCGCCATGCCGGACATGTCCACCGCGCCCCTCCACGTCACTTCGACCAATGGCGTCGCGCCACATCAGCTTCCCCGCCGCCTCAGCCACTCAGGCGTCGCCACCTCAGAGCGGGCCGTGCCCCACATCGCCGCACCTCCCACCGAAGCCCGTCGGGCCCAGGTCGTGCCCTCCCCGGCCTGCGCCTCCTTCACCGCACCCGCTGGGGCACCCGCGCCACTCCGCCGCCAACGACCGCGTGCGCCGCCGCCGGCCACCGCGCCCTGCCACCTCATTCATCGCGCCGCCTCGCTTCCCCACTGGAGTTCGTGCCCTGCCGACCCAACCGACGCCGTCCTGTCATCCCCGTGGTCATGTTCCACCGACGACGCGTCAAAGCTCTGCCGCCGGCGCCGCCTTGCATCTCCTCCACCGGATCCGGCCGGTCCCCGCTCCTCTTCGTCTTCCTGCTCCGCCGCCGTCGCCATGGATCTGCCGCCGCCACGTTCCTGCTCGGGATCGAGCAGGAGCGCTCGTCCCGCTCGTCCTCGCCACATGGGCCCCGCGGCCCGTCCCCGTCGGCCTGCCCCGTGCTGGCCTGATCCGCCTCTCCCTCCTCTCTGGCCCAAGTGGCCCAATGTGAGCGAGCCCACCTAAGTCCCCGCCAGTGCGCACTTTAGATATCTTGCGCCCATGTAATTTTTCTCTAAGTCTGGAAAAATCCATCTCATGATGTTGGAGCGCAGTTAAACATTTTCTGGATTTAAAATAATTCAGGAAATTCCAGAAAATTGTATAAACTTCAAAAAATTCATAGAAAATAACCTCTAACTCCAAATGATATAATTTATATATGAAAAATGAGCAAAAAATCCAATCTACCCATCTGTACTGGTTTCATGCATGTTTAAACAACTTAACCTCACTGTTTAGTTCAAAACATGATCATGCACCATTTGAATTCATAGCTTGAATCTGAATTTGAACCTTGAGTTCAAATCAACTCAAACCTTTCTGTTCTTAGCTGCATTAGCTCAATCACAGCATATTGACATGTCATGATCATGCATCATATTGTGCATTGCACTGATTGTATTCTTTCTGTGTTTGTCGGTGATTGTTCCCCCTTTAGTAGACGTATGTTTCGACGATGTGATCAATGACATCGATGAAGAGCTATCTCGCTCTAGGCAAGCAAAACCCCCTTGTTCATTCCGATACAATCCCACTATCTCGCTCCTGCTCTCTTTTACTGCATTAGGACAATAGTGATTCAACTGTTACATGCTGCGGTGGTTGAACCCCTTTCCTCTGCATGACCTGTCATTGCCACAGTAAAAAGGTGAAACCCACTAGCATGAGTAGGAATTGTTTGAGCCCTGATGTGCCTACTCATTCATGCTTGTTTTTCATGCCTGCTACTGCTTAGAGTTGAGTCAGGTCTGATTCATCGGGGATGAACTGGAATGTGGTGAACATGTCCTACCATTGAGAGCTAAGTGTGTGAACACGATTTGGTAAAGGTAATGGTGAGAGGCCATGTAGGAGTACATGGTGGGTTGTCTCATTGCAGCCGTCCTCAGGAACTGAGTTTTGTGTTTGTGATCCATGAACAGTTACTACCACACATTGGGCTCCGATCGCTCCAAGCTCTCTCGACTTATTAATCAACCCGATCTCTGTCCAGGAGTTGCAACTAGTTTATGGTTTTTGTAGGTTGTGTTAGTAGTCTACCAAGTGGCACCCGGTACAGGTGGGCTTGGGACAGACTAGGCACAGTGGCACGGTGTACCAAGTGGCACCCGGATGGTGGGCTTGGGAACCCTGGTCACATCGTTTGGGGCCGTGAGCGACATTCCGGCCGGATCTCCTTGCGGATGGAACCCGAATAGGCGATAAACCTGGACTAGAGACTTCTGTGGTTAGTCAGGTCATGGCCGACTCCCTCACCAGGCTTCCGCTTGAAGGTTGCCGAGATACACGACATGTACATGGTGGTAAGTGCCGAGAGCGTGTGTGAAGAAGTACACCCGTCCCCGTGACTCACATATTACTTCCAAAACCAGATGCAGGGACCGATGATACCGTTCCAGATGATATAACCGAGCTCAAGTGGGAGTTTGATGAAGACTCTCGTCGTTACTACGTGTCTTTCCCAGATGATCAGTAGTGGTGCCCAGTTAGGGCGATCGGGGACTATGTTGCATTTGGGGTTTATCTTTATTTTGGTTCCGTAGTCGGACCCTGAGTGTACTTGGATGAATGTAATGTTATTTATGCATTTGTGTGACATGGCAAGTGTAAGCAAACTATGTATCATTTTCCCCCTTATTGTATTACATGGGTTGTTTGCGAAGATTACCTCACTTGCGACATTGCTTTCAATGCAGTTATGCCTCTAAGTCGTGCTTCGACACGTGGGAGATATAGCCACATCGAGGGCATTACAAACTATGTATGTATGGATGGAACTATGTATGTATGGATGAAACTTAAGTGTTGGATATCTCATATATTTGCTATGAAACTTGCCCTGTGAAATATATATATATATCATATATTTTGCTGTGAAAATGCTTGAATATAGCAAAAAACAGAATGAAATGGGGCAATACAGGCACTTTGCCATATACCACGGACGACAAAGGGGTATTTACCGTCTGCCACAGATGGCAAAGTGGCCACATGGCAGCAACCTGTGCTACCTGGGAGCACTGGGGCTGACCCATTTGGTCACTTGTCCGTCTATGCAGACGGCAAAGGAGAGTGTCGTTTGCCGTCTGTGGCAGACGACAAAGAAAAAGAGCGGCAGACGACAAAGAAAAAGAGTGGAACACGACAAAGAGCGGGGAGGAGTGACATCAACCACGGGTCTACTGACGTTAGGAAGCAAACAACAAAGGGGAGGACATGTTTGCCATCAGCTGGCAGACGGAAAGTCTCCTGTTTGCCACCTAACGTGGCTAACGTCTATTCTTTGCCGTCCACTTTCTGTGTCGTCTGCTTGGGTAGGAAAGCTGACGGCAAAGGTCTTTGTTGTCCACTATGCTAAAACACATGGCAAAGAGGCTCTTTACCGTAACTGTCAGTGCCAGAAGAGTATTTCGTCAGCGGTAGACGATAAAGACCTTCGCAATCCGCTTTGATCATTTGTCGTCTGCCATGGCAGATGGAAAATCAGCTGATTCTTGTAGTGGTTGTAGGTCAGAACCATCCTAATGCAGCTATACAGGATAATCTTGCCCAAGCAAATGATGACTTCATACCTGTTCCACAGTCCCCTATGCTGGACAACTCTGCTCCTACCATGGCCAACAGCCCAGTATTTGTCCCAAGCAACACTCCTATGAATTATGAGACCAATACTGCTGCTGGTAGCTCTGAATACTACCCAAATATCTATGGAGATGATGAATTGTCGGGTAGTATTGTTGCACTGCAAGGCCTCATTGACAATTTGGTCTCCAATGCCCATGATATCATTCCCAAACTTAGAGGATCCAAGACTGTAAATGCCAAATTTAGCCTATTTAATGCAACAACCTACATTTGAGAGCTCTGCTAGCATTGTTGAGATTAGTGAGGAATATTTTGCTGAAACTAGCAAGCCTGTGAATGGCCCCAACAAGAGGAAGAAATAGGTCCTTGTGGATGAGTCTCTCTGTAGGAGAAGTGGAAGGATTGCTCAGATCAACATGGGGTTTAAAGATAAACTATTTGTACTAGTTGCTAAAGAAAAGGGCAAGGAGAAAATGCAGGCTCCACAGTCTGAAGCTAAAACTATCAATAATAAGAAAACTGAAGTTGCTTTGAATTTGGGCCCCAAATTTGATGCCTTTGTTGTGGATAAGCAGGCAACACCTCTCCAGTGCTCCCCATTGACACATTGCAGGCTATTGGTACTGGGTCTTGCAAGATGGAATTTCATGAAGTGTCATCCACTTAACTTCAGTATGACAGTTCCAACGAATAGTCAAAATTTCTGTAAATGGCACATGCCCTGCTATATGTTTAGCAGAACCTTTATCAAAGGCCATTGTCTTCTTCTCTATGTAATGAATTTCATCAGAAATTTTGACTCCAGTACATTGGAGCACTTGATGATAGTGGGAGATTTCAACTTCATTAGGAGCCCAGAAGATAGAAACAAATCAGGTAGGGTGGATATCCAAATAGTATGATGATATTCAACAACATTATCATTAATCAAGACCTTATGGAGATCCCTCAAAGGTAGAAAATACACCTGGAGAAACATGCAGGACGAGTCTCTATTTGAGAAACTAGACTGGATCTTCACAGGCTCTAATTGGAATGGAAAATTTTTGAATGCTCTAGCAATTCCTCTTGCCAAGATTTCATCTGATCATGTCCCTATTAAGGTACAAATTGATAGCCATATCCCTAAATGTCATATCTTCAGACTTGAGGAATTCTAGATTGAACTCGAGGGCTTTATTGAAACAGTAGGAAACCATTGGTTGAACAATGCTCAGTTTGGTGACTCAGCAAAAAACATTGTCTCGAAATTTAAGTCAATCAAAAAAGGCTTAAAAAATTGGAGTAAAAAGCTATGACAGCTGAACCTGACCATGCAGAAATGTTGTTTCCATGTCAAGTTACTTGATGGGCCAGAAGATCAAACACCATTGTCCAAGCCCAAAAAGAACTTCAGGAAGATACATATTGATCATACCAATAACCTCCTTGAATCTGAGAGAAAATACTAGAAAATCAGAGCAAATATCAAATGGGCCAAATTGGTTGATAAAAATACAAAAAATTCCATACCATTGCTACTCAAGTATTCAGAAATAATTATATATCCTTCTTACTGAATTCTGACAATAATATTGTCCATGGTCATGAACAAAAAACTGCTATTTTGTGGCAATCCTTGAAAGACAGAATTTGTACAAGAGAAACTACTATAAAAAACTTAAACATTGATGAATTGGCCAGCCATGAACATCTACAAGATCTAGAGAAGCCCTTCACCAAGGAAGAGGTTGATGAGGTGATTAAGTCCATGCCAAATGATAAATGATGAGGCCCTGATGGCTTTAATGGACTATTGTTGAGGAAATGCCATCATACCATCAAAGAAAGCTTTTATAAGATAATCTAAGACTTTCATGATGAAAAAGTAGACTTATCGCTAGTCAACTCAGCATACATAGCTCTAGTTTCTAAGAAGGAAAATCCTAAGCCCCCCAATGACTTCGAGCCCATCTCCCTGATGACCATGTGAATCAAAGTACTCACCAAAATTTTAGGAAATGGAGTACAAAAGGTCATTATTCCTATGGTCGGTGTAAACTAGTATGGTTTTATTAAAAAAATACCATTCAAGCCCGCCTTGCATGGCCTTTTGAGTATATCCATATGTGCCACTAATCCAAGAAGCAGATCATCATCTTCAAAATTGATTTCGAAAAAGCATTTGACAAACTGGATTAGAATGACATACTATACATGGTTAAACACCTAGGCTTTGATGAATGGACTGGGTCAATCAAACGGTTACTCACAACGACATATGCATTTGTTATTCTCAATGGAGTGCATGGTAAGATTAAAAAATTCAAAGTAGGAGTCATCCAAGGAGACCCATTGTCCCCTATACTCTATGTCATTGATGCTGAACTTCTACAAGTTTATTTAATAAATCATGGCAAGAAGGTCATCTGTCTACTCCTATTGAGAACCATGGTTGTATGAACTACCCCATCATATAGTATGCATATGACACATTGATCATCATGCCAACTGATCGTCAACAACTCAGTCACATGGCACACATATATAAAATCTCCTCTGAATTCACCGGGCTTAAGGTAAACTATAGTAATTCCTCCCTTTTACCAATTTAAATCTATAAAGAAGCCAGCCAACTCACCTCCACAAGGCTCCTCCGATTGGAGCTTCGTCGGCCGTCGGATCTGCCCCTCTGGCTCGCCTGCACCATTGGATCTTCACTTGCAGTTACTCTCAGTCATTTTCCTTGCCCAACGACGAGCGTTCATCTTCGGGCGGGTGAACCTTTTCTCGTGCGCCGCGCGTCCCGTGGCTGGGACGAGGAGCCCATTGGACATAACCGCACCAAACCCTAGCCCCCCATCCACAGCCACCCGCTCCTTCTCACAGCCGCCACACCATTCCTCCCTTCCGCCCCCTCCTCCTCCCCGGATCCCCACCAGAGCGCCGACCTGTAGGCAAAGGGCAACATCGACGACGCTCAGTTAGATCTGTAGGAGAGAGAAGATGAGAGGGAGACAGAGGAGGGGGAAAGAGAGGAAGAGGGGAGGAGGCACGACGTCGGATGGGAGGGAGCAGGGGAGGGCCAAGAGGCCAGCGGTGTGGGGTGGAGCAGCGAGGCCGAAGACCGGGCAGCAGACGCCTCACGGGGTGGAGGAGAGGCCGGCGATAGGGAAAAGCAGGTGATAGAGGCCGTGACCTCTCCTCACCTCCTCTCATGTTCCAGTGGTGGCGCCGCCGGGGATGAGGGGAGCAGCAGCCACAGCAGGCGGTGATGCTGGCGAAGCGGTGGTCCATGGTGCCTTCGTCGTTGTCGTCCTCGCCAGAAGGTGAGGCCAAGATGGATCTCAACATTCTCTGTGAGATTCGTCATCCATGGAAGATGCAGAAGAAAAAATCATGCAGGTTCCCCTGTTGTTTCCCTTGGTTCTTTAATCTAATTTGGATATCTTGTTTTATGTTTTTCTGAAGAAGATGTGTGTAGATCGAACGAAGAAGAGAAGAGGAAGGATCTTGAGGAAGAGGAAAAAACAAGGTGAGCTCTATCTCTAATCTGCCTAGATATTTTTCGTTTCCAAGTTATACTCTAAATCATGTATATGGACAAATTAATGGGTCTGATAGTGATTGTTCTTTGTGTTTTTTTATTGGTTCATTTCTTGGTTATTTACTACTCTCACTTCAAGATGCTTGTTCATTCTCCTTACCTGCATTTCTCCCTCACTCCGATCAGGCAATGGGACTGTTGATCGGGTACAAGAGCTTCTTCAGAAAACCCATGTTGCTTTTCTATATCGCAATTTTGTTCAAGGTAAAACCAGCCAAGCCGGAGACTACTACAACCCTTTTTGCAATATATAGTTGAGAGAATTCGCCCCTGCTACTAAATCATGTATATATGGCTGCTAAATTGTTATGCTTTTGGTCTTTTCTGAATTTAGTTAGCATAAATACTTCTAGAATACCTCTTATAATATGGAAGTCTGTTCATGCAGCTCTGAATGCTGTTCCGTTCCTTGATAAATACATCGCTCTACGAGGTTGATTAAAGAAGTTAACTCTTCTTCATAAAAGTTTTTCAAATGCCCTGATGGGACGACCCTAAACATGGATAGTTAAACATGGTATATCAAATCAAACACCTGATTGGTAAAATGGAGTTCTATTGGTCCTAACTACTGTTCTAAATCCTTCAAAAAGAAAAAAAGTGCTATACTAAATAAACTATCTGCTCTATTATTTTTATCTATTAGTCTTGATTCCATCCATGTATTTATAGTACCCTGGGTAGCTGCAGCAGTGGTGCTCTTTGTTTCTCTCTCTGTAGGGAACTTCCGGATGGGATTTAGACAAGGAAAAGGAGACCCATGTGAAATCGACCATCCTGGTGGTGCCTCAACCAATGCGGGTCGACGGATAGCACCGGTGAGCGCGGTGCTTGGTGCAGCGTGTTGGATAGGCGGCAGGAGAGGTGTCCATGGGTGTGGCTTGGGGACCTCCACACGCATCAAGAGACGACGTGCATCCGACGCCACCATGTTGCTCGTCCTGGGGAACAAGGTATTGGCATTTGTAGTTGTACAACACTAGCGAACCGGCAAGCGATGCAGTTGTTTGGTCCATTCCCGTGTAAACTCTGAACTGAATGGCTATTGTGTTGATGCATATATTCATATAATTGAAGTTTAGTTTTATTATGTCCATATCTTTGATTCTTTATACTTTAGTGTGGTCTGAGATATAATTAATTATTTCATGTCTATCTCATATCTATTTATACTTTGTTTGGAAATTGCAGCATCCTCTCCTAACTGCTTCTACTGCACTTCATGGAAATAGCTTTTCTTTGCTGATGTGATTTGGATTTTTGCTCTACGCAACCATTTCTTGTGATTAGCTTCAGAAGATGGCGAGAGCCGTTGGTCAAATTAGTTTGCTAATTTGATTCATATCCTTTGGAAAAAAAACTATGTTCATAGATCATGTTGTATGCGATTAGGATGCTCCCTTTTTTATTCATTAGATTCAAGCAGTTTGTTTGTGCAGCAATCTTGCTGCTGACATCAGATTTTACAATTTGGGGTGTGGGTTTTGCTACTGGTGACACCCCATGAATAGTAGCTAGTGCGTACATTTTCATAGATATTTATATCATACTGAGATAACACTCTTCCAAGCGGAATGTTTGTTTTTATATACCTCTAGATGCTAATTTACCGTTCTTAATTTTGGTGGGGATATTCCTTCATTTGCTTGGTTGGCTGTCAATGCTCTCCAATTTTTTAATATCTCCCATGGCTAAATTTAGTCCAACATTTCCAGTATATATCTTCTTCTGCTATCAATGTTAATTCTGCCATAAGCATATTACTCTCCTAGCATTTTTTTTCTTTCGATGAAAAACACAAACACTTGTTCAGTTTTTTACTACATAGAAAAAGATAAGTTCAATTTGGTTTCTAATGTTCATGTTAGCCTTTGCCTAAGCAAAAAAGGTAACCAGTTTATATTGTAATCTGGTTTTTAGTTTTTCTTTGATTCAACCTTTTTTTTGTGTGATGTCTAACTATTAGATTGTCTGGAACATCTCGGAACAACCTTTCGTGTCCCTGATATTATCTCGTTTCCTGAACAATATTATTTTATTTGCTTTATCTGCCACCATGAATTCCTAGAGTTCCTTTCTCTCCTTCTAATTGACATTCTTAGATGTGATTCTATTAGAAATTTTGTGCCATGGCAGAAATAACGGTTGATTGCTCTCGTTTAGCCTTTATGTCAGTTGTTGCTGAGGGTGCAGTTTCTCATTTTTCAGAATTTGTAGTAGCCGGGATGTGTATAATATGGATAACTGAACTGGTGTTTAGGGGTTTCAGTGCAGGACTGCTACTTGCTTGATTAGTTAGATCAACTGGTGTTTAGAGATTTCAGTGCGAGTAATTTTTCAGTTTCGATTGCAGGGCTTTGATATGCACCATGAGGATTGAAACAAGTCTTATATAGGGCTGCTAAATTATTATGATTTTGATCTTTTCTGAATTTAGTTAGCATAAATACTTCCAGAATACCTCTTATAATATGAAAGTCTGTTGGTAACAACACTGATTTTGCCTGTTTGTGGAACATGCTTCATTTTTGCAGGTAAAAGAAGGAAGAGAACATTGGAGAAAAAGGCAGCAGGACGTATTCTTTAAGCTTTCTCAAATGTTTGAACAATTAGAAGATAGTTACAATCATTTTTCTCTTGCCTTATTACATCTTGATGTTAACAGGCTTTGGAAGGTACTATGCGCCCCGTTCAAGGTTTACATAATTTGCACCATCCTATTACAGTTTGTTCTGATGACATAATTGACTAGTTCTTCCTTGAGTAAATTAATATTGTGGCTGCTACTCCTTTGTGCATTGTTACATAGAGTTATATAATTGTGAAGGTGTGTACACATCAACATATAATTCCCACGATCCTATTACAGTTTGTTCTGACGACAATATTGAGCAGCTCTTACTTGAGTAAATTGTGCAGCTCTTCCTTGAGTAAATTAGTATTGCAGTTACTAAGCCTTTGTGCATTCCAATACAGCTCTACTAAAATACTACTTTCTTATGCCCATTTTAAACCGAGACCCGAATTTACATCATTTCTATTCTCATCCATTCTCCTAAATTTTAGTCCGCTTCAGCAATGCTATGACCTAACACTTCATTTATATATATATATATATATGAAAAAATGACCGTAATTTTGTTGTTGTGATGCCACCCGAAGGGCTGCAAGCCCAAGATAACATCGGTAATATCCTTCGCATATTTGGAAGGCGCGGAACAATATCGTTTCAACTTAGTCAAGTGCTGGCCCAAGGATGTTATTTCTCGCTGATGTTTTATTTAATTATTTTGAAACGAGACAAAAGACTTCCATTTTCATTAGCTTACAAGATAGTGAGAATTGCCTGGTTAATTGAGGAAAACCGGGCTAAAACCAATACAACTCAACCCACACAACATGGGTACCACCAGCCAACCTGGCCACATGCTAACTGATGGCTACACACGCGAACAATTAACTACTCTGACTTTCAAGACGGGCTTCACAAGGGAAATATGCAGGATTTGCGCTGATCATGCCCTTCGCAAATGATCACCGAGTGTCTATCATCATCACCACCTGGACTCCCTCAGAAATCAACGCCCCCGAAATGGCCGCCTCGGTGAACCACATCGTTGACATGAATTGTAGACAACTTTGTTGCTGATGTGAATATCTCTGGATGTGATGTCCGTCATTCACATCTTATAGATTATATAACTCTGTGCTACGAAATTAGAATTTGTATATACATCTCATTATAGACAACAAAATATACCATGTTTTTCCTACTAAAGAGGATTAGATTTGTTACATGCATTTTGTTTCAAACAGAACTCTATGTTACCAAATTTAATTGTGTATATACATCTTATTGTTGATAACAAGCCCTGTTTTTTCATATAAGAAATATTAAATTTGTTGTAATATGTGCATACCCGTAACTATATCAACTAAACCATGGATTTCTTTTCATCGCTAACATGGAATTAGCAGGTCTCTGCGCCATTTGGCGCAACGGGTGGTTTAGTTGAAGGTTCTTGTAGCATGAAACTATTTTCATCGACAACATGTCTTCAGCGGGTCTCTGGGCCATTTGGCGCAACGGGTCAACTAGTGAACATAACAGATGAAAGAGCTCTGCAACTTGCCAACATACTTGGATGTAAAAAATAAAGCATGCATTTCACATATCTTGGTTTACCAATGGGCTCCACAAGACCAAATATTGATGATTTGATGCCCATGGTGTCAAGATTAGATGTCAGGCTATCTGGTATCGCACCTATGATCTCATATGCAGGAAGATTGGTCCATCTTAAAGTCGCGGTCAATGCATTGCCCATTTTTGCAATGTGCAACATCAGAGTTGCCTTTACCATCCTAGATCATTTTGAAAAATCTGGCAGGTGCTTCTTATGGTATTGGAAGAATATCAACGAACATGGCAAATGTCTAGCCAAATGGGAGAAGGTATGTTTAATCAAAAAGATAGTGGCCTAGAGTACTAGAGCTCAGAACTCAGAACAGAGCATGTCTGACAAAGTTCATACACAAGTTCTTTAATAAGTATGACATAACATGGGTGAAAATATTATGGAACTCATACTAAAACAATGGTGAGCTACCAACTTATCCAAGAAAGGTTGGATCATGGGTGGAGAGATTGCTGCTATGTTCTAAATGATTTCAAAAGCATGTAACTTTGCAAAGTTGGTGATGGATGTACTTTCAGGTTATGGTACAATAAATGGGAGGATGATAATCTTGAGAATAAATTCCCCAACTAATTTCATATGCTAAAAACAAGGATATAACATTTGCTGCTACACATGATATAGCTACGGAAGGTCTATATGAAATGTTTCATCTACGCATGTCAACTGTTGCCGTACAACTAATCATATCTTTGAGGAACATGATCAATATTGCAAGCAACAATAGCAGAGACAATTGGCACTTCTATTGGTCATCTACAAGGTATTCCACCAAAAGGATTTATCTATAATTGATTGGAAACCCACCATATACCCCTTAACCATTCCAATGGATTTGGAAATCTGGATGCTTAGCGAAAAAAATACTTCTGGTTACGGCTACTTGATAGGCTAAATACTAGAGACTTGCTAGCAAGGAAACACTTCTATATTCAATCAAGCAAATGTGTCCTATGTGATAATGAGCCTAAAGAACACCTGAAGCATCTCTTTTTCCCGTGTGACTTCAGCCATAATTTCTGGATATCTATTGGGATTGAATGGAACACTGACCATAGCATCAACCAAATGCTAGATAAAGCAAAAAACCAGAACAAACATTCAATCATTCAGAGCATGCTTGATTGCTACATGCTGGTCCATCTGGAAGAACAGACACATCATTATTTTTTACCACAAGACAAATAGCTCAGAATATTGCAATGCCTGTTTCAAGGAACAATTAAAGTCACGAGGAAAGCAAAACCAAGCCGGAAGGAAGGGATGCAAACTTAGCTAGATTATTTGTAAATCTATCATAGGCATACACATAGCCATATTCACATTGTACATCGACTTGTAACACCACTCTTATATTAATCAAAAAAGTTTTACAGTAGGGGTTTACCCTACTATTTTTGCTCAAAAAAATATATAAGACTTTTCCCGGTAGTGAAAGGGAGATGCAAGCATTGTTGGTGAAGTAGAAAATGGTACAAGAGAAGTCGACAATGCAATATGCATGTGGATCTTTAATAGCAGATATATTTTGGTCATATTGCACCATATCATTCGCTTCTCATCGTTAGGTGCTTAAATTTGACCTTCCCATTTGATCTTAAAAATTTAAGTCTGATTGGGAATCACAGTGGTTGATAAAATAGGTGGGATGTGGGAAGTGAAACTTTAGTGCTTGCTATAACGTGCTTGAGGCATTTTTTGAGATCTACGGTAGCAGTGCGTGGGCATTGTACTGGTATAACATAACTATATACAGGTGTAAATGTTCCTTCAAAAAATTAGATGTATGTGTTTCAAATTTTGAAATTGCATATGTGTCCCAATTTTTGATATTTAAATAATACACTATCATTTATTGCAATGCATGTGCAATTTCCAGTGAAGGACAATTGGCCGGTGATCTGAGTGTACATGGTACTTGTGAATAATGGGCCACAGCACCATGTCCAGCCGCTCTTGAGTGAAAATGGAGTGAAAGCTTGCTCCGAGATACTATCGTCATTTTCCAAGAGGTGGTTTTGAAGTAATTCAGGTTGCCTCAGTCACCAAGGGATAGGCCTCCGTCTAACTCTGCATTGGTCTCAAGCCCTGTTTCAGGTTGGGACGGACCGTGCCAAGATCATCACTTTTGTAAAAGTTGGGCTGGGTGATCGATCCAAAAATATGCACCAGGTTGCAGAGATAGTGCATCTGCTCAACGAACGCAACACTGAAATTCATAAGATTATTAGTCATGGGCAGAATAAAGCTGGGCATGTAATGGTGGCAATTGGTCATGGAGAGCGGCACACAGCTTCTTGGCTTACACATGCTCGCTCCCCAGGAGATTATCATTATGATTACCGATGATTGTAAAACTGTTATAGCTTGAGTAATGAAATGCCCCCCGCCAGCGGAAAAAAACGCGCCACCGCCCCAAATGAAACCTGCATAGTTGACTAAAAAATCAAAATAACAAATTCAATCAAATATCAGGTGACTATGCACTAGCCAGACCGTATGTGCAACGCACTGTGTCTTGTTCAAAAATCATAGGTGCCAAATACATAAACTAATACCAAACTATCAAGATGACACATTTTCTTATACACTATGTATCTTGTTACGTAATACCACTAATTAATTTCCCTTGTAATTTTGGAGCGAATAAATACCATAATCTTGGTATGGAGTATTACTAATTAATTCCGTCTGTAAATAATATTGGGAGCCAATAAAATGTCACAATGTTATAATGGAAAACTAATTAATTTCATATGGTTATTTTTAGGAGGCAATAAATGCCCTAATTGTGTATATGGAATACTAAGAAACTCCTTATGGATGTATTTGTAGTCTGTCAATCGATACCTATAGGATATTCCATGATGTGCGTATAATCCGAGGATCCTTATTAATCATGGCGAATTGTAAAAAGGAAACTCGCCAAAGCAGGAATGAATAAAATGGCAAACATTGATACTCCAAGAATCGTCCATGCCTCTATATAAACAGCAGAAGGAACCAGCAAAGTAGTACAAGTCTAAACCAAACGGACATAGGAGAAGAGAACACTAAACAATTTCATTATGGCTCTAATCTGGATCAACACTGGTGTTCTGTGCTTGATGGCACTTTTGATGGTTTCAACCACTTTATTGTCGAGTGAAGCATCAGGGAGGAAGATAGGTACATTTCTATTTACCAGAGCTTATCAACTGTAGTATATATGAATTTGTGGTTTCCTAGAGCTAGATAAAAAATTGATCCTATTGCATCATTCTCTGTTGCCAATGATATGAATGTTTCTTATGAAGTTTGATCGTTCAAGTTAATATATGCAAGTGTTTTTGCAAGAGAAAAGTGTTTCAACCGTGCCTAATAGAGTGAGGTGTTTAGTTAAGATAGGCAAGTATCTTTTTCCTCATACTCACAAAAAATAGATATAAAACTATTTTTCCTTGTAGTGCAAACTTGTGCGTCGCGTTCGTCCCCTTATTTAAAAGTTATCATGCCTCATAGTACTTTAAACCTAGTGTTATTTAACAATGGCATGGAAAGAAAGAGGTGTTTTCCTTGTGATTTTATGATCACCATTACAATTCTGTCGTGGTACATATGGTTTCCATAGTACATAATAATTATATACCAGCCAGTAGATGTTCTTCCTATGTTTGTATTAGCACTCCACTGTTGTCCTACTATTTGCATAGTACATTGATTTCACAGAATCCTAGTTTAAATACGAACAAGAAGAGGTTCTGATGGCACCTTTTATTTTTTATTGTTGTAGGCAAGGAAGCTAACATTGGCGTCGAGGGGCACCGTGAACCCTACACTCCATGTACGGATCCTTCATTTTGTAATGATATCTGCAACAGAGATGGTTACGGAGGTGGGACCTGCCGTGATGGTCACTGCGAATGCATCAGATAATTGTAGCAAGAAAATGACCAAGAATAATGTTTGGAAATAAAGATTCACTTGGGAGCATTATGAATTGTTTTTCTAGCTGGAATAATTTAATTGAACATTTTTATTTTCCTACTCTTTGTATTTGAACCTGTATCATGGCCTTTTTTAACATAGATGCTCACATACACGTGCATTACACTCACGGTATTGGGACAATTTTTGGGAAAAATTAAAATTAAATCTACCAACAAAGTATAATTAATACTATGATTTCAATCACAATGTTTTTTCATCTGAATCTGGAACTATACACTAGATAGTGTCAAATCTTTTAAACTTATCCATACCTTTGTGCAGACCTTGATGTATCGACTTGAATATGTAGCAAACAATCATCTTTGATACCAAGAGCTAGGACAGCTGGAAAACATATTATGGCTTATTGGCTATTGGGACCAAATAGATTCATTGTTATTGCACACAAAATAAGCGCATACCAATGGTCCATCAAACATATTCAGCTGGAAACTAATGAGCTGCAACGTATTTTTGTTCCTGGCTATCTACCACAACAATGTTTGCCCTTCTCCGACAAAGGATGGGTGATGACGAAGGTGCGCCTTTTGGCTAGCTCCAGTGCTTGTAGTCGTCGCTAAGTGGTCTATGGACCTGGATGTAAATTTTACTTCTAGTGTTCTTTGAACTACCTGACAGTTGGTGAATACTGCCTCAGTTGCATTTGTTATAATTCCTCGTAATTTCATTTTTATTTCTCTAGAGAAACGGAAAGTATCTCTCTCATGATTTTATGTATCTCTCCTTAACTCCCCAAGTCCGATGCGCCAGGTGTCTTCCAGTTATTCGTCTTTGTTGCCATTACATTTTCTTGTGTGCTACATTTTGCCATGTCATCATGTGCATTAGATCATCATATTTTTCAAAACTTGCATCCGGTCACTTTCTCCATTGTCCGTTTCGACATCCGACACTCTCACATTCACCCGTTGCACCTTCCAGTTCTCGTTTCGTGAGCGGGACAAAAATGTTCTCATCAAGGGCCGAGATTTGTCGAGTGGCCTTGGTATATCACCGGTAGACCGCCTGTAAAATTTCGTTCCATTTGGAGGTTGTTTGATGCCCCAACGGTTAACCGCGTTAACCGAAACCCCTCCTTCTCTTTGCAGCCCAGCACCCCTTCATAATAGCCCAATAGCCCATCTAAAGCCCCTCCATCCTCTCCGTCATTGGATCAGGATCGCGTGGGAGAAAATCACACCTCATTTGCCCTCTCCTAGCTCCCTATACCTATATATAGGTCGTCCGAATTCGCAGTCCAAACCCTAGCTGCCATCTTCCCTCCACGCCGCCGGACACGTCCGTCCGCGTCGGACGGATCCAACGCCGCTGCCCTCGACGAATCGGAAGGCGCCATGTCACCCGCTACCGTCTCCTCCATGCAGGCCCGCAGGGCCCATTGCCGGCCTGCCACCGGGCCGAAGCGGGCCGCGCCTCATGCCGGCGCCTGAGCCGCCCGCATCGTCGCCTTGTGCCACCACTGCGTCGCCGCCAGCTCGCGCCGCCTCCGCCCCACAGCTCGTCGCGCGCACCGCCTGTTGACATGTTTTGATGTTCATGTTATGCTCTATCATGCCATGCCATTTGATGCCTCATATATGTCCTGTAGCATATGTTTTCATTGCCATGAACATGCCTAAATGATGTTCGAGTTTTCTGTGAACTTCATGATGCCATGTTTTGAGCTTGTTATTAATTAAACTATGTCTCTTTGAGAGGTGCTCCCATTACATGATATGAAGTATGCTATGCGTATTTTGTCCACATGCCAAGTTTGATAATTTTAGACTTCATATGACCTCTGTTCCAAGCTTGCTAATATGCTATGCTAAAGTTGTTGTTTTACACTTGTTGAAACTGTTATAAAATTCAAACTTGTCTTGATGGTTCCCACTAGTCCATGAGTCATATGGTTATGATGCCTTGATGTTTTTTTCTCTTTGTTATGTGTAATTTTATGCCATGCCCTTGGTTGCCATATAACTTGCTGTAGCTTGTCTCTTTCTTGCTCTCAAGTTGCCATCATGCTAAATATGTTATCCTATTAACAACATGTTCCTTTTTGCATGAATCAGAGTAATTACTCCATTCCTCATATGAAATTGTGCCCATGGACTAAGTTAAAGTATATAATGTCTACTATATGCCCATGTATTTTGCATGATTACTTAATTTTCTATGCTTGCTGGTATGTGCCTCCGAAGTCAGCATCATAATGTTATTGTTTTGCATTCCCAGATTTCCTCTAGTCTGAGAATCATCTTATATCCTGTTGCATCTTGTCTTGTTGATTGCCATTGATCTAGGGCTCTTATGGAGATGCTTAGTAATCATGTTTTGACATGTTCAACTTGTACTAGAATGCCATGCTTTTGCTTGTTATGTTCTTGCACTATAGCATCATTGTTTCATGCCTCCAACATGTCAACATGTTATTTCTCCTCAAGCATATGATCTGTTTTTCACTAAGTCATAATCTGTGTTATCAAGTTGCTTTTCCCATTGATCATCTTGGATTAATCCTGATGCCTATGAACTTGAAACTTAGTGTAATTTGGAGCATGCAATCCGTACTTTGAGTGCATATCAAGTTTGTGTCCATATGTTTCCTCTAGCTTGTTGTTTCCTTGATTGCAAAGTGCTTAGTTGCTCTTTTCGGCAGATTGTGTTTGAAACGTGAATTGGGTGTATGTGTTGAACCGTGGCTCCGTTTTGAGCATGCTCTATATGAAAATTGCTTAGTTGTGCATGTAGTTTCATGTTGCCTTGTTGAATCCTTATTTTGGAGTGTTTGTGATGTTGTTTTGCTTGCATTTTGCAATCAGTGCCATGTTTAACTTGTTTTGCTCATATCTTCTAGGCCGTAGCTCCGAATTAAACGAACTTTATATGTAACTTGACTAGAAAACCGTGTAGATTATCTTGGTGCACTTTAACTTGATGTTTAACAACTTTAACATAAAGTTTTGTTCAGATCAGTACCAATTTCGAAATTTACATATGAGGACTTACCAGAATTGTTATATGTTGTTTTCGGTCTCATTTAAACTTGCTTTGATGTGTTGTTCTTGTATGCATCATCTCTTGCCATGAGTAGCATCATATAGCCTTGCCATGCATCATACTTGGGTGAGAATCATGTCATGTTTATGTGTTGTGTGTTTACCATGTTGCTTGCTTCTTTGCAGTTGTGCTCCTTCTCGATAGTTCCTGTTTCGTTGCGATTGTGAGGATTCGTTCGACTACGTGGGATCGTCTTCTTCATGGACTCGTTCTTCTTCCTAGCAGGATTTCAGGCAAGATGACCGTCACCTTGGATCTCACTACTATCTTTGCTATGCTAGTTATCTCGATGCTATCGATGTGTCGCGCTACGTACCACTTGTTTATCAGGCCTCCCAAATTGCCATGATTAGCCTCTAACCTTTTCACCCTTCCTAGCAAACCGTTGTTTGGCTATGTTACCACTTTGCTCAGCCGCTCTTATAGCCTTGCTAGTTGCAGGTGCAGGTTGTTCCATGCTAGGGCATGGATATTTTGGGATATCACAATATCTCTTATTTTAACTAATGCACACATATACTTGGTAAAGGGTGGAAGGCTCGGCCTTATGCCTCGTGTTTTGTTCCACTCTTGCCACCCTAGTTTCCGTCATACTGGTGTTATGTTCCTTGATTTTGTGTCCCTAACATGGTGAGGGTTTATGGGCCCCTCTTGACAGTTCGCTTTGAATAAAACTCTTCCAGCAAGGCTCAACATTGGTTTTAACATTTGCCATAATAATACTTGAACTAAATAATTAATTGGCATAGGGCGTCATGAACCCGCGGATTCTTTCTACATAGCAGGGGGGGCCATGTTGGTCCCAAACTAGAGCACCGTGCGGGACCACCCCTAGGCAACTTGGGGTATTTGGATCATGTATGCTTTGCTTATCCGGTCGTGGCCTCAGACGAGATACGTGCGGCTACTATTAGGGTGTCGGAACGCTGGGAG
The DNA here is from genome assembly GCF_056163025.1 of Triticum urartu. Classification (NCBI taxonomy): domain Eukaryota; kingdom Viridiplantae; phylum Streptophyta; class Magnoliopsida; order Poales; family Poaceae; genus Triticum; species Triticum urartu. The sequence goes on along the minus strand of NC_141873.1, from coordinate 424,470,463 downwards.
GTTTTGCTGGATTAGTTTTACTATTGTCAAAATGTATTGTGCACCGGGATTCCGAGTCTAATCGGAGGGTCCCGCGATGGAGGATTGTCTCCGCAGATCGTGAGCTTGTCATGGGCTAAGTTGGGACACCCCTGCAGGGTTTAAACTTTCGAGAGCCATGCCCGCAGTTATGTGGCAGATGGGAATTTGTTAATATCCGGTTGTAGAGTACTTGAAGTAAACTCATTCAAAATACACCAACCAAGTGCTTAACCGTGACTATCTCTTTTCGGGGAAGTTCGAGAGGAGAACATGGTTGGGTTATGTTTGAACGTAAGTAGTTCAGGATCACTTCTTCATCATTACTAATTTGCGACCGTTTGCATAGATTCTCATCTTCCTCTTGTACTCGTGAGTTAGCCACCATACATTGCTTAGTCCCTGCTGCAACCTCACCACTTATTCTTTTCCTACCCATTAAGCTTTGCTAGTCTTGATACCCATGGTAATGGGATTGTTGAGTCCTCGTGGCTCACAGTTTACTACAACAACAGTTGCAGGTACATGTAATGTGATGATCATGACGTGAGAGCGATGTTTACTTGTTTTGGAGTTATTCTTCTTCATCGATCTTGGCTTAGGTTCCTGGTCGGCAGCCTGGGCTAGCAGGGTGGATGTCGTTTGAGCTTTTGTTTGTGCTACATCTGTAGTCGGATGTTGTTCGCATGTATGATGTTGATGTATTCTTATGGCATTTGTATGTCTTGTATGTATCCCCAACTATTATGTAATGGTACGATGTAATGATATCCACCTTTCAAAAGCGTGTCAAGATGCGGTGCTATCCTTGGTGGGACCTTCGAGTTCCTTTAGGATAGAGTCGCATATTGGGCATGACACTCTCCTTGTAGGAAAGGAAGGAAAGTATCTTTCTTGATTGCGTGTATCTCTTTCTTTCTTGTGCTAGGCTAATACATCTTACGTCAAAAGAATGGAGGAGTAGATCAAAATTTTTCTCGCAAAAAAATGATCAGCCGTTGCAAAATGGATTTTAGTGCTAGGCTAGTTGAGCTATTATAAACTATGCCGAACGCCTCCACTTATTAACCAAATATTTACTATCAAAAAAAGTTTTGCCCAAAATATACGTATGGTCTAAAAATATCTAAAAAAGTTAAGGTTTCCTTCATCTATTTTTATTCCTTACTTACGGATCCGAGGAGTGGTCGCCGTACTAAATGGTCTACTTATCGATGGATTGATAAATGTTTAGAATTTTGTGATAACTTTTGATGAACCTTTTCATCTGTCCTCGGATGTATGCTATCCCTTGTACTTATATTAGTTTTCTATTTACTAATGTCTAAGCTTTTCTCTTTAAAACTGTTTTCATCTAGATGAACAAATTAGATCTTTCTTTGGTAACCTATCGCTATCCCCCATACACTGCATTGTTCCGTAGCCCGCTCCTCCCGCCCACCGCACCGACACACCTGCGAGGTTCTTCTCCTTGAAGGTCCCCTTCATGGAGTCATCGGTGTCAGTGGAGTTCTAGGCGTGACTGTTGGTGGCCTGTAGGCTTCTTAGATGAATGTTGTGTACCATAAAACGTTGGAGAGAACTACACGTATAATCCTCATCCTCATCCTCAAGCAACGTCTACGTAGGCTATCGCGGGGAATCATTTTCTCTACACATTCAGACGGGATAGGTGCCTTATCGACCCCTCCTTAGTGAGAACCCCAGATATATTCGCTCCACATAGGAGTCGAACTCTGGTTGACGGGAGCACCACTGTGATCGCGGCCATTGGTCTACTGCCCCGAAAACATAGGAGCCTCATGTTAGGCGATTATAGTTTCGAGGGGACGCACGATTGATCTTGATCGGTGGGGCGCATACGGGGGTTGTGTCGGGATCGATCCATTTGGCGATGTCAAAGGGAAGGAAGGCGCTCTCTTGCCACGTGCGGTGAGGGCATGACTGGAGGAGGCGATGGGCAAGTTAGGTCTGAAGGAAGAGAAAGCTACACCACTGGTGATAGATGACGTCGACGAGGGTGAACCGACGAAGTGGTCATTGAAATGGAAAATTCTCCATCGACATACGTTCCAAGTTAGGTCTGATCTTCAGCTCTGAAAGTGAAATCGTCTTTGTGGCAGAATTTCCTCCAATAATGACATATACTTAGCTTTATTACCTCCGATATGCTTACCATAATGACATAAGTTAGCTCTAATATGCTAAGTTAGCTCTAATATGCTTAGTTACCTAGGTTATCTCAATAATGACATATACTTAGCTTACTTATGTAAAAATGGAAAAATTAGCTTACTTAGGTAAAAAAAATGGCATAATAACCTTTGTAACCTCATAAATACCATATACTTAGCTTATTTTCCTCCAAAATGACATAATAAGATTACTTAGCTAAAAATGGTCCATTTTACTTAAGTTAGCTCTAAAATGACCTATACTTAGCTTCGTTTCCTCCAAAATGACCTAAGTTAGCTCCAAAATGCCACATTTTACCTAAGTTGGCTCCAAATTGACCTAAGTTAGCTCTAAGTTAGCTCAAATATGCTAAGTTAGCTCTAATATGCTTAGTTACCTAGGGTAGCTCAATAATGACCAATACTTAGCATACTTATGTCAAAAATGGAATAATAAGCTTACTTAGGTTAAAAATGGCATTATAACCTCCATAATCTCATACATATCATATACTTAGCTTATTTTCATCCAAAATGACATAATAAGCTTACTTAGCTCCAAAATGACATATTGTCGGTGAGAACGACACCTATGGGATCACTGGGATCCCTTCTACGGTCGGCGGGCGCGAGGTCGTGAGAAGAGCAGGTTTAGAAGCTAGCACACGGGTCATTTACCCAGGTTCGGGCCGCAAGGATGCGTAAAACCCTAGTACTGCTTTGGTGGATGGATTGAGTGTTCTTGAGCTCTCTGAACTAGCTACGGTGGCTGCGCCATTCCAAAAAGCCGAATCCCCCTCCTGGTCGTCTCGGGCCTCCTTTTATAGAAAAAGGGGTTGCCACAGTGGCACACGGGAGGTGGAAAGGCCTACAGTGCGCGAGCTTATCGCATGGCATTACGGGACAAAGTGCATTAAATGTGCTACGTAGGTGTCCATTAGCTTTATTGGGATGGGAACGAGGCACGTCCCGTCGGTCGCCGCTTCGCTTCGCCTCGACACGCGCCCATGCTAGTGATGCATGCGGCGCCATGTAGGTAGGCAGGCAGCTGAGGTGGTGGGGTAGTAGGGCCTTCATGAAGATCCGCATGACGCCACATAGGTGCTTGCTGATTTGGCCTGGCAGCTGCATGTTGCCACGCAGGTGCCTACCCAGCTGGTTGCGCTGGCAGCTGCATGCGAACGGCGTCGGAGTCTTGGCTGGTGGCGGAGTCTTGGTTGGCATGGGCCTAGCAGTGGCCCTGCTGACGACCTCGGCAAGGGTCTTGCCGGGGGCACCGCAAGGGTCTTGCCATGGCATTGCTGCCATCCCCGACAAGGGTCTTGCCGGGGGTCTTCTGGATTTCCTCGGCTAGGATCCTGCCGAGGGTCGCCGTTTTCTGGTCCTCATGTGAACTCAGATGTTTATGAGCTTGACGAAGATTTGCATGCCACCACAGAGGCGCCTCTCGAGCCAGTTCCAACGCAGTTGGTTAGGTTGGAGCCGGTGGGCTTAAGCGTGGCTCACTCCGCTGGCATCGGGCAAGTTGCCTCAGCAAGGCTCTTGCCGGGGCTCGGGGGGCCGCCTCGGCAAGGACCTTGCCGAGGGAGTCCACCTCGCCCTCTCGCCCTCCTGCGCTTCTGGTCTTGGCGTTGCCTTGGTTTCCTCGTGCTTCGGCTTCTCTTCGGCTTCCCTCCTCTGCCCTGCTAAGTTTGGCCGCGGCACGTGGCTCTGACTGCCCGTGCACAAGTAAAGGGGTCAAAAGGAGACCCCTACTTTTGTACACCGACAGGAGCCCTCGGGCCTGGGCCATACATAAGTGCGACGCGTTGTTGGGCTAGGCCTAGAACGGTGTGCGGGCAGGTGGGGCGGATTTCACCATAGTAATTTCTCGTCCGCTGCGCTTCCCCATGACCCACGTTGAACGCGCGACATGGAGGGTCGTGCGCGACGTGGGGGTCATGCATGGGGCGGTTTCCGCATGCATGCATCACATCGTGGTAAAGAGGCGGCCTGCGTCTTCCCCGTAAAAGGAGGGAGGCGCAGAGGCACGACCCATTTACTTGGGTGGACTCAGGTCATGGTCTTCAAGGCACCCGCGCCCCACGATCACGGGGTGGGGAGCGGCCGCTTCGCCTGTCCCTTTAATGCTGCTCGCTCGCCATGTGTCCTTCATGCAGGTGGCAGGAGGAGGAAGCGGGAAACCGGGCAGTCGCTGATTGGGGCAGCAGGCCGGTCCTGATTCCCTGTGCGCCCGATAACCGGATTGGTCGAGTGGGGCGACCGAGCCCCGACTCCGCCCCTTTATAAGGAGGGGAGGAGGCGGAATTCCACATTCTCCCATCATCTGTCTCCTTCCACCTTCGCTTCTTTCTTCTATCCGCCATGGCGAGAGGAAGCGCTGGCCTTCGGCGGCGGCGGCGAGGGTTGCTGCTCGTCAGCACGTTCCTCCTCCCCAGAGCTCGTGCTGGCGGAACCGGCCACGAGGGGTAGGGGGAGGGGACGAGCCTGAGGTCGTCGTGGCGCTCGGGGGAGAGGAGGACGGGGCGGCGCATCGGCCTCGCCTCCGCCAGCGATGCCTCCCCCGACGGAGCACCACGTCGGGGACCAGCCCCGCGAGTTCTTCATCAGGCTGCACCGGCCACCGTGTCGCCGCCTCCGTCTCCCTACTGCATTTGCTCGGGCAATGGAGCTCGATCCACCCCAGACCCTCTGGTTGCACATGAAGGGTTGTGGGAACGGCGGCACGCGGGTCGACGTTGACTTCCCTACTTCTCACGTCATGTACCTCCGCCGTGGATGAAAGACGTTCACATGCAACCACAGCTTGACGGCGGGGCTTGTCCTCTACTTCAAGTTAATGGAGGGCAGCCTCCAACGATGAAGATTCCTCCTCAAGTGGGAGTGACCAGGAGGACAGCGGTAGCGACGACGAGGGAGTCGAGCGGCAGGATGCTGACTCCGACTAACCGCGCCGCCGTTCCCCCGGCCACGCGCCTTGCCGAGGGCCATCCTCGCCCAGCTCTCCATCGGAGCGCTCCCCTTCGTCTCCTTGGGTGGCTGGCGTAGGAGGGTCGGAGAAGGCGAAAAATGCGGGTGGCGGCCGTCAAATCAGCGTACGCGGGCACCGGCGCCTTCGTCGCGTATTGCCGGCCCACTGCCTCATCTTCCAGCTCCCCTCCCGGCATCGGGACATTCTCTTGGTGCCTTCTGCTCCTCGCACCTCGCCCAGGCGCTCTTTTCGCCCTCCTGCCCTCTTACTCAACCTTCTGAGGAGAGGGACAAGAAAGGGATCACGGGCATCTTATCTTTTTTTAGTTTGTAAGCCTGCGGGCACTTGTTAATTTTAAGACTTGTAATCTCCTTTGCCCATGTTTTTAATTCCGTATGAACTATACCTGTATGGGATGTTTTTAATGAAAAAGAGTTCTTGCCGGGTTCTTTGTGAGTGAGCGAGGCCCGTGCCAAGGATGAATCCTTGTTATTTTTAAGATAAACATTGTCGCCCGACAACATGACTTGCCATCTCCCCACTTCGGTCGACCATTCTTGCGCTCTTGGCGGAGGCAGGGGCGAAGTAGAGTTAGGCCCCTCGTTCGTCTCCTTGCCACCGCGAGTACTACCAAATTCTGACCCAGGAGGTAGCCCTTGGGTACAAGAAAGGGGGAGCACGGTGGTTTTAAGAACATAAACGAGGTTTCACATGTCCGAGTTCTATATGGAAATGCAGAACATGGGGATGAAAGACTTATCTGGATCCACAGCCCCCGGCAACCTTGGCTCGCCGTGGTTGGATCCTTGTATCTTCAGCCCCCGGCAGTCTTCGCTTGCCGGGGCCGGAGTGACGGTTCGTTCTCTTTTTCCCGAGCGGCTCAACAGAAGTGTCTGCGTGCCCTGCGAACCAAAGGGAACAGAAGGACGCACACTCGATGCTAACCACTATCAACCCTAACCGAGGGAGAGACTTGACCTAGCATGCATGCTATAACTTAGGGCGCCAGCGCTTCGTTTATTTATGCTCAGGGTCTGCGCCTGGCTTTGTACAGAGGGTTACATGCCTTGCCGGCAAGGCTCGTACAAAAGGTGGTTCTCCGAGAGGCCCGACAACCGCGCCTTATGGGTAAAACTTGCGAAGATGCTCGATGTTCCAGGAATTGCTTACTGGGACAACATCTTCGGTCTCCAGGCGGACTGCGCCAATCCTGGTGACTCATATTACCCGATAAGGGCCTTCCCACTTTGGCGTCAACTTGTTGGAATTCTTGGCCGACTGAACGCGTCGAAGAACAAGGTTGCCTTCCTCAAAGCTTCGGGCATGAACCTTGCGGCTATGGTAGTGGCGCAAAGCTTGCTGGTAGCGTGCTGCTCTCATAGCCGCCCAAAGAAGATCTTCCTCAAGGAGCGTTGCGTCATCTTGCCGCAATTGCACTTTCTCAAGCTCGTCATAAGCGAGCACTCGAGGTGACCCGTATATGAGTTCCATGGGGAGAACTGCTTCTGCCCCGTATACCAGGGAAAAGGGTGTTTGGCCGGTGGCTCGATTTGGCGTCGTTCTGATCGACCAAAGAACCGCCGACAACTCATCAATCTAGCGCCTTTTTCTTGTGTGCATTACTTCACCATTTGCCCTCTTCGCTTGGCCGTTGCTCCGTGGGAGTGCCATGGAAGCAAAACGGACCTTGCTGCTGAGGTCTCGGATGTACTGCATGAAGGTGTGGCTTGTGAACCGCGTGCCGTTGTCGGTGATGACTCTGCTTGGCACACCAAAATAGCAGACTAGTCCCTTGAAGAACTTGACGGCTGACTGTGCTGTCACCTTCCTCACTGCTTCCACCTCTGGCCACTTTGTGAACTTGTCGATTGCAATGTACAAGTATTCAAAGCCCCCGACAACACGGGTGAAGGGGCCCAGTATGTCGATCCCCCAGACCGAAAACGGCCAGGTGAGAGGAATTGTTTGAAGGGCTTGAGCTAGTTGATGAAGCTTCTTTGAATGGAACTGACACGCTTCACACTTGGTTACTAGTGCCGTCGCATACTAGAGGGCGGTGGGCGAGAAGAAGCCTTGTCGGAATGCCTTGCCGGCAAGGTCCCTCGACGCTATGTGGGAGCCACATATGCCTCCATGTATCTCTGCCAACAGCTCTAGTCCTTCCTCCTGGGGAATGCACTTCAATTTCACACCGTTCGATCTTTTTCTGTACAGGACGTCATTGACGAACTGGTACAAGGCAGACCGACGGGCTACTTTTTCCTCTTATTTCTGCTCCTCAGGAAGTTCCCCTGTCTGGACGAAATGGACGGTATGTTGTGCCCATGCCAGAGCCTGGGCCTCGACGGCAAGGACCAAAGGCATCTCTTCCACCACGGGGGCAGCCGTCTCTACGGCCAGGGCTTGGCGCCCTGCCGGAGCCAGGTGCCCCTTGGCAGGCGTGGAATCCACGACCGCACCCTTGCCGGCGACCCTGGGGCTCGGCGGGAAAGTACTTGCCGGGGCCCGATTTGCTAAGCTTGTTCTGCTCCATTGATGGTTCGACGGATGGTTGAGTTAACCGAAGCAAAAAGGTACCTAGTTCCATAGGTAGCTTGAATGCAGCGTGCTTTGATAGGTAGTCCGCGATGTCGTTCTTCGCCCGGGGAACGTGCTCTACTTGAATACCGTCGAAGCACTCCTCCAGCTTCCTCACCTCATATACGTAGGCCTCCATCAACGGACTCTAGTAATCTATGTTGACCTTTCTGATGAAAAGCTGCGTATCACCCCTGACAATGAGCTTCTTCACCCCGAGGTCTGCCGCGATCCTGAGTCCGGCGAGCAGCCCCTTGTACTCAGCAGTGTTGTTTGTGGACATCTCCATCAGAAAGTGCATCTGGATCACATACTTGTGGTGCTCTCCGGTGGGTGCGACAAGTAGCATGCCGGCACCGGCGCCTTGCAGCGAGAAAGCCCCATCAAAGTACATGATCCATTCACGACTTGCTTCCTTACCGGGGAGAGCGGTCTCCTGGATTTCCTCGTCGGGCGTTGAGGTCTATTCTGCAATGAACTCTTCCAAGACCTTGCTCTGGATTGACGAAGTACTTTCAAACCTCAAACCAAAGCTTGACAACTCCAGGGCCCACTCCAGAATCCTTCCGGTTGCATCTGGGTTGTGCACTATCCGTTGCAACGGGAGGCGGGTGACGAAAGCAATCTCGTGAGCTAGGAAGTAATGACGCAGCTTTCTCGAGGCCCTAAGGAGGCCGAAGAGCAATTTCTGCACACCGGAGTACCTTGACCTGGCTCCATGCAAGAGGGAGCTGACATGGTAAACCGGGTGTCTCATCATGTTCTTCTTCTGCACCACTTCACTTGGCTATGCGGGCCCTGCCCCGATGGCGTCGAACTCTGTTTGGGGCCTTGCCTTGCCAGCACCAGGCCCTGCTGGAGGAATCTCTGACTTGCCATCCACCGGTCCTCCCATTGCATCTGCCTCTTCTTCGACCTCCCTCTGCGCCACTAGTGTGGCGCTAACCACTTGATTCGTTGTTGCCAAATACAGCAGCAACGACTCTTGTGGTTTAGGCGCAACCAGTATTGGTGTAGAGGCTAGGTATTTCTTCAGATCCTGCAACGCCACCTCGGCCTCTGGGGTCCACTCCATTGGGCCTGCCTTCTTCAAGATTTTGAAAAAGGGAAGGGCACGTTCACCGGACTTAGTGATGAACCTGCTCATGGCGGCAACGCAGCCAGTGAGCCGGTGCACATCCTTGATCCGCTTGGGTGCCTCAATCAGCTCAATAGCCTTGATCTTGTTTGGGTTTGCCTCGATCCCACGCTACGACACAAAGAACACGAGAAGTTTTCCTGATGGGACGCCAAAGACACACTTCTCAGGGTTCAGCTTGAGGTTGATCTTGCGTAGGTTGGCAAACGTCTCTCCTAGGTCTTGTACAAGGGTCGCCTTGTCCTTGGTTTTGACCACTATGTCATCCATATATGCTTCCAACACTCTTCAACCCGAAAGCCATCCGTAAAAAGCAACACGTACCACATGGGGTGATAAAGGTTGTCTTCTCTTCAACTTCTCTTGCCATGAAGATCTGGTGGTAGCCTGAGTAGGCGTCAAGGAATGACAATAGATCACACCTGGTTGTGGAGTCAACAATTGGTCGATGTGCGGCAACGGGAAGGGGTCCTTAGGACAAGCCTTATTGACATCCGTGTAGTCAATACACAGCCTCCACTTCCCATTTGCCTTGCGCACCACCATCGGATTGGCCAACCACGTCGGATGGAGCACGCCACTCACCAAAGCTGCCGCTTCCAATTTCCTTGTCTCCTCTCTGATGAACTCCTGTCGTTCCAAAACTTGCTTCCTGACCTTCTTCTTGACGGGTCGCGCATGGGGACAGACAGCAAGGTGGTGCTCAATCACTTCCCTGGGAATGCCGGGGATGTCGGATGCTTGCCACGCAAACACATCGACATTCGCCCACAGGAAAGTGATGAGCGCGCTTTCCTATTTGCCATCGAGGGTGGAGCTTATGGTGAAAGCCCCTCCCGTGCCATCCTCCTTGACGGACACCCTCTTGGTCTCTGGTGGTGCAGATCTGGATTTCTTGCTCTTGCCGGTAGACCTCTCGGGCACGTCCTCGACGGTAGCACATCACTCCGAAGAGGTGAGCTTGCCGGAGTGGGTGCGAGAGATCTTGCCGGTCTTCTTCTTCCCTCCCGGGGCCTCACCGGAAGGAGCAAGTGCCTTGGCGGCAGCTGCTACAACTGCATCTCGATAGAGTTGGTCAGCACAGATCAACACATCCTTCTTGTCGGAGGGGACGGTGATGATGGTCATCGGCCCAGGCATCTTCAGCATATTGTAGGCATAGTGCGACGCCGCCATGAACTTGGCTAGTGCCGGGCGGCCGAGGATCTCGTTGTAGGGCAAGAGGATCTCAGCCACAGCGAAGACGATCATCTCCGTGTTGTAGTTCAACTCACCTCCAAACATCACGGGCAATGTGACCTTCCCCTTCGGCTGGCTTCTCCCCGGACCGACCCCTTGAAACGTACCCGTTCCCTCAAGGGCTCCATAAGGAATTTGCAGCCTTTTGTTCACGACGGGCGAGATCAAATTCAGGCCGGCCCCGCCGTCAACCAGCATCTTATTCACCTTGACGTTGCGTATCATTGGTGAGACCAACAACGGCAACACCCGATCGTAGTTGTGCGGTCAGGGTGGGCCTCGGCGTCAAAGATGAGGGGCGTGCTGGACCACTTCGGTGGCTTCTGAGCATCGAACGATGGCCCTGCTGCTATAATCTCGCGCGCCTACTGCTTGAGCTAGCGGTGAGAAGTGTGCATCGAGGCGCCACCATCGACGCACATGGCCTTCGTAGCCTTCTGGAACTCATGCTCACCGGACTCATCATCCTCGTCACGATCATCGTCTTCCTGCTTCTTGTCACGGCCCCGAGCGGGCCTCTCTTGCTGGTTGTCCTTGCCGCGGTGACCTCCTTGGCCGCCATTCTTTTTGCCGGATCCTTTGGCACCATCCCGACCCTTCTCCTGCCTGTCATATTCGGATTTTTGCTTTTCAGCAAGCAGCTCAACTTGTCGGCAGTTCTGGAGGTCGTGGCCCTTGGTGCGGTGGATCTCACAGTACGTCTTGTCGGAGCCCCCTGGCTTGTCGGCAGCCGCCAAGGCCCGGCAAGTGGCGCACCCGGCAATCTCCTTGCAGGGGTCGTCTGCCTTGGCCTTCTTGGGGGCGCTAGTGTCGCCGGATCCCTCGATGGCAAGCACGGTCTTGTCCTTGCGTTTCCGGTTGCGAAGCCAGACCTTCTTCGTCGGGGCGGCGGCGTCTTCGTCGGTAGAGTTGGTTTCCGCACCGGCGTCTTCGCCGGGGTACTTCCTTCCCTCTTCAGCCCGGGCGCAACTATCGGCCAGAACGTAAAGTTCGGCCACGTCCTTGCCTTGTTCATTGCCAGCTCTTCACGCATCTTGCGGTTACGCACATTCTGATGGAATGCGCTGATCACGGCGACATGATGAACATTTGGGATGTTGTATTGCAGTCGGTTGAACCTATGTACGTACTTGCACATGTTTTCACATTCCTTCTGGGGAATGATATGCAAATCACTCGCCTGGCCATCAGCTTGGTGGCCTCCAGTGAAGGCAGCAATGAACTCTTGGCACATATCTGACCAAGAAGAAATGGAATCCGCCCGCAAGTGCATCAACCAAGACATGACATTGGGTTTCAGGGCCAACAGGAAGTAATTGGCAAGCACCTTGTCGTCACGAGCTCCAGCGGCTTGCATCGTGATGGTCCACATGCTGAGGAACTCTGACGGGTGAGCCTTGTCGTCGTACTTCTCGCCGACGTCGGGCTTGAACGTGCGGTGGGACGGCCACTGGAACTACCGCAACCCATGGGTAAAGGTTGGGCAACCCACCTCGTAAGGTAGGCCGCCGGAGCATCCCAGTGCTGGGTGGTCCATGGCGGGCCTCGCCTGCCTGTCTGACTGGTGGTGCGTATCGCACCGGGACTCGATGGTGGTTCGAGCGTCTTCATGGGCTCTCTCCCGAAGAACCTGGCGTTGGTCGCGGCGGGTCCGTGGGTCGAACGATGCTATGGAAATGTCATCACAAGCGTCATCATGACGGACCGACATCCGTAGTGGCTGGCGTGGAGGGGGAGAGTGCACCGTGGCCGCGGCGCCTCCGGCCCCTCCGCCGCCGGCATGCAGTGGCTCGATGGAGTGCCGGCCCGAGGGCCCCGCCAGCCGTGGCTCGGGTTTTTACCCCTCGCTACTACTATAGCACGGGTTTTCAACCCTCGCTACTACTAAGCGGACTCTACCGTGCCCCTGGGACATGCCATAGTAGTAGCGAGGGTTATAAACCTGTGCTACTACTAAGTTGATAGTTGTAGCGTGGGTTTTTACCCCTCGCTAATATTAAGCGGTCTCTACCGTGCTCCCCCGGACATGCCATCGTACTAGCGAGGGGCAAAACCCCGCGTTACTACTAAGTACTGGGTTTATTTAACAACCCTGAAATCCCCATCTCCTCGTCCAAATCACTCCTCCCCCATCCCTCTCCTCCTCTCTCTTTCTCCATGGTGCTCCTGCACATGCGCTTCTCCTCCTCCACAGCAATTGTCGGCCTCGCGCCGCGACATCTCCCTCAAATCAGGTGACCTCCTCTTCCACTGTAGCCCCTCCTTCCTCCTACTCCTCCTCTGCTGCCCCTCCTTCCTCCTCCTCCGCTGCTGGAAGGAGAGGAAGATCCAGCAGAGCGCCGCCCATGACGATGGCCAGTTCTCTGATGAACTCAACCCATGGCGTCATCTAGGGTTTCGGCTCAAACTCCGGCGGCCAATGCTGAGTTGCTGCACCTACTACTCTCTATCTCTCTCTTCCTCTTCTAATCCTTGTTTCTTTTTTGTAGCAGCAGTAAAGGAGAGGTGTGGAGAAAAGTTGGATGGGGAAGCACCATCTCCATGGACGACTTCATCCCCTACAGGATCAGCATCGACCATGGATGAAGAGGACGATGATGCCTAGCAGCAGCAGCCATGGCTGAAATTTATTTTTTTACAGCTGGAATTTATTTTTTTATTTCCTAATTAGTTAGCAGTAGCGAGGGTCCAAAACCACGCTATTACTAGTTAGTAGTAGCATGGGTGGTATCCACACTACTACTAACGGATGTAGTAGTAGCGCGGGTAGCACCCTCGCTACTACTACCTGTTAGCCATAGCTCCGTATTAGTAGCGTGGGCACCCACGCCACTGATATACCTAAAACCCGCGCTACTGCTAGGCTTTTCCCTAGTAGTGGTATGATAAATGGGAGGATGGTAATCTTGAGACTAAATTCCCGCAACTATTTTCATATGAGAAAAACAAGGATATAACATTTGCTGCTACACATGATATAGCTACGGAAGGTCTATATGAAATGTTTCATCTACCCATGTCAACTGTTGCTGTACAACAAAGCATATCTTTGAGGAACATGATTAGTATTGCAAGCAACAATAGCAGAGATAATTGGCACTTCTACTGGACATCTACAAGGTATTCCACCAAAATGATTTATCTAGAATTGATTGGAAACCCACCAGATACCACTTAACCATTCCAATGGATTTGGAAATCTAGATGCTTAGCAAAAAAATTCTTCTGGTTACTTCTACTTGATAGGCTAAATACCAGAGACTTGCTAGCGAGGAAACACTTCTATATTGAATCAATCAAATGTGTCCTATGTGATGATGAGCCAAATGAACACCTGAAGCATCTATTTTTCCCATGTGACTTCAGCCACAATTTCTAGATGTCTATTGGGATTGAATGGAACACTGACCATAGCATCAATGAAATGCTAGATAAAGCAAAAAACCAGAACAAACATACAACCATTCAAAGCATGCTTGATTGTTGGATGTTGGTCCATCTGGAAGCACAAAAACATCATTATATTTTACCACAAGACAAAGAGCATAGAATATTGCAATGCCTGTTTCAAGGAACACTTTCTCACAGTCATGAGGAAAGCAAAACCAAGCCTAAAGAAAGGGATGCACACTTAGCTAGATTGTTTGTAAATCTAGCATAGGCATACACATAGCCATATTCACATTGTACATCGACTTGTAACACCACTCTTATATTAATAAAAAAACTGTTACAGTAGGGGTTTACCCTACTATTTTTTCTCAAAAGTTATATATAAGACTTTACCCAGTAGTGAAAGCAGAGATGAAAGTATTGTTGGCGAAGAAGAAAATTGTACAAAGAGAAATCAATAATACAATATGCATGTGGATCTTTAATAGCAGATATATTTTGGTCATATTGCACCATATCATTCTCTTCTCATTGTTAGGTGCTTAAATTTTACCTTCCCATTTGATCTTAAAAATTTAAGTATGATTGGGAATCACAGTGGTTGATAAATAGGTGGGATGTGGGAAGTGAAACTTTAGTCCTTGCTATAATGTGCTTGAGGAATATTTTGAGATCTACGGTAGCAGCGCGTGGGCATTGTCCTAGTATAACATAACTATATACATGTGTAACTATTCCTTCAAAAAATTACATATATGTGTTTCGATTTTCGAAATTGCATATGTGTACCAGTTTTTGATATTTAAATAATACACTGTCGTTTGTTGAAATGCACGGGCAAGTTCCAGTGAAGGACAATTGGCCGGTGATCTGAGTGTACATACTTGTGAATAATGGGCCGCAATGCCCTGTCCAATCGCTCTTGAGCGAAAATGGAGTGAAAGCTTGCTCCGAGATACTATCGTCATTTTCCAAGAGGTGGTTTTCAAGTAATTCAGGTTGCCTCAGTCTAGGTCTCCGTCTAACTTTGCATTGGTCTCAAGCCCTGTTTCAGGTTGGGACGGACTGTACCAAGATCATCACCTTTGTAAAAGTTGGGCCGGGTGATCGATCCAAAAATATGCATCAAGTTGCAGAGATAGTACATCTGCTCAACGAATGCAACACTGAAATCCATAAGATTATTAGTCATGGGCAGAATAAAGCTGGGCATGTAATGGCGGCAGTTGGTCGCGGACAGTAGCACACAATTTTTTAGCTTAAACATGCTCGCTCCCCAGGAGATTAGCATTATAATTACCAATGATTGTAAAACTGTTATAGCTTCAGTAATGAAAAGTGCTCCCCCCGCCCCCACCAGCGAGAAAAAAGTGTGCCACCTCCCCAAATGAAACCTGCATAGTTGACTAAAGAAATCAAAATAACAAATTCAGTCAAATATCAGGTAACTATGCACTAGCCAGAACGTACGTGCAACGCACTGTGTCTTGTTCAGAAATCATAGGTGCCAAATACATAAACTAATACCAAACTATCAAGATGACATATTTTCATATACACTATGTATCTTGTTACGAAATACTACTAATTAATTTCTCTTGTAATTTTGGAGCAAATAAATGCCATAATCTTGGTATGGAGTATTACTAATTAATTCAGTTTGTAAATAATTTTGGGAGCCAATAAAATGTCACAATGTTAATATGAAAAACTAATTAATTTCATATGGTTATTTTTAGGAGGCAATAAATGCCCTAATTGTGTATATGGAATACTAATGAACTCCTTATGGATATATTTGTATATTGTCAATCGATACCTATAGGATATTCCATGATGTGTGTTAGTTCACGGGTTCCGGCAAAACCCTCAAGGTTCGAACACCGGGGTGCGCACGAAGATCTCCCCCCTACCAATCCACGTCCTAACTCAGCTAAGATCTTGTAAACTAAGTTGACGAACTCGCAACACAAAGGACGCAGCATTTACACTGGTTCGGGCCACCGTTGTGGTGTAATACCCTACTGCAGTGTGGTGCGGTGGATTGCCTCTCGGGCTAAGGATGAATAGTACAAGGGGAAGAACAGCCTCATGAGGAGAGGTGCTCTTGTGCTCGGTGAACTTGTGGTTGTCCTGGTCTCTCTTGGCCAGACCGATCGATCCTCCCCCTAGCTACGGCGGTGGCTAGTCCTATTTATAGAGGCCCTGGTCCTCCTCCCAAATATTGAGAAGGAAGGGAGCAGCCAATTTGAAAGGGGACAACTAGTATAGCTTATCCTGACAAAAGTAGTCTTCGCCTGCCAAAGGCTCTGGTGGTGACGCTGTCTTGGGCTCCATGGTGACCTCTGTCTTGCCGTCCTTCTGGTCTTGGTCTTGTTGCACTAATATGGAAACCTTTGCTTGACGCCTCGGTAATCCGTGCCTACGCCTGCTTCCTTAGCACTGAAGGGGAAACAAGGACACTGTGCGTGTTGGCGCCCGCCTGGCCTTGGTCGTCATGTCTCACGTCACTAGAACCTCGCGAGGTTCGTTTAGCCTTGAACTCTCCACCCCTCGCGAGCCAGCCTGGTGAGGCCGCTCCTAAGGAGGTCTTGTGTCGCTCGCCTTGCGAGGCATGCCCCCTCGCGAGGTTCTTGAGTCCTTGCTGGTGAAGATGGGCCGTATGGGCCCGCTCGCAGAGCCACGCCATGGGCCACAAGCAGGCTAGTCTGGGGACCCCCGTTCCCAGAACACCGACAGTAGCCCCCGGGCCCAAGGCGCGCTCGGGCATGGCTTCGAGGCTAACCAAAGGCCAAGTGTGGAGCGTCGTGGACCCCAATAGCATGCGGCCTTGGTCGACGCATGGCGGTTGATTGGACGTGGGCGCCTCCGCTTCCACATGCTACCTTAATACCCGCCTGGCTAGACGGCCATCGTGTTCTACACGGTTATTTTTCCATCGCCTGTGCCATTCCCCTCCAATTCCTTAGCTCTACACACTCCATCGCCATGGCGCCGATGCAAGAAGATAAGGGGAAGAAGCCTCTGTCTTCGTCTAGTGCGCCCCCGGCCGCCGAGACCGCAGTCGGCCGATCGCTGGTGCTCAATGATGAGGCTATGGGCATGGTGCATCCCGTGCTCGCCTCCGCAAGAGGAAAGGGTCCCTAAGCAGCGGCACCTTCGGGCCATTAAAGCGGAGGAAGTACATCGCCGTCGACAAGTACCTTATCCTGGTGATTCTCCGCATGTTGTTCCCCTTCCTGACGATATTTCCTCTGGATTCCTTCCGCCAAGGTCCCAAGATCTCCTGAGGAGCAACCTCCTCTCGCCTCGCTTCTCGTGCCAGGATCGAGCGCTTCAATCCCGTGCTCTACTCATGGTGTCGAGTCAACGGGGAAGCCGGCACGTCGACATGGTGTCTCGAGTTCGCGCCTTTGCCGTATTTTCTTCGCGGCCTTGCTCGGAGCGCAGCAAGTGTGCCAAGGGTTCCTCTCCTGGTCGTGGGAGGCGACTAGTTGGCTTTGATCCTGGGGTCTTTTTCAAGCAGCGGGCCTTCACTCGTTCGGGCCCCGTGCGAGGCCCGTCCCACAAATGGGTGGATGCCAGCCCCCAGCCCACTGCTGAGAGGGGCGAGCCTCTCCAGGCCGCATCCGCGGTCCCTGCGGTGGAGGATGAAGTCAGCAGCATGCTCGGGTCGGCGCAAGAAAGGAGCGTCGTTCGCCACGAGCTCTTTCAGGAGGCGATGGGCGCGATGAACCGGCTTGGTGAAGAGCTCGTGGATGTGGACGCGCGCCTCGTGGCCGAGGGTCTTCGGCTAGTGGAGGAGTGGCATAAGTTGAAGGTGGCCATCAACCTCGGGCGCCACCAACACGAGTTTGGTAATGCAAAGGCTGAGGCTTCCCTCGCAGCCTCCCGTGAGGCCTGCTCCCGAGCTCTGGAAGAGGATCGGGAAGCTAACCGTCATCGCGAGGCCGCGGAGAAGCGCGCGTGGGTGCTCCAAGCCTGGAGTGCCGTATTGGATCAGCAAGTGGAGGCACACAGGGATGCCCTTGCATCATTGAGGGGGACGCCCGCCGAGGAGGAAGAGATCCGGAAGCGTGAGGAGGCGCTGGCGCTGGAAGCCGTGGAGCGCAGCCTTGAGCTCGAATGGCTGGAGACGAGGGAGCGCGAGGTTGCTCAGGCAGAGGATGATGTCAGTGCGCGCGAGGCCAGGGCCTAGGAGGAGGTCGATCGCCGGCTGCCTGAGGCTCACGCGGATCTTGAGAGCAGGTATGACCTGAAGCTGCAGCTCGTGGAGGCTGGGGCCGCTGGTAGGACAGCTGCCCTCATGTTCAGGTTGGTCGCGGTGGAGCGGCGCGAGGAGGCCACGGTGACCGCCCTGGCCTCGGCGCAGGCTGAGCTGGCTGCCGCTCGTGCCGAGCTGCTCCCTCTCCGGCAGCGGGTCGCCGACGCCGAGTCCGTCGCGTGGCAGAACAAGGAAGAAGTGCTTCAGCGGCGGACGTTGGAGCGCGTGCATGCCTCCATGCTCCAGGACCTCAGTAACAGGGCCAACACCGTCCTGCGCCATATCTGTGATGAGAATGCTCCTCATCCCCATGCGAACGATTACGCCAGCCACCTCCGTTTCTTTGCCGACGTGGTGACGCGCCTGGAGAGCCATTCCGAGAGGGCTCGCCAATTTGTTGAAGAGAGGAGCCATGGCCTGCTAGGACGTGCGTTCTGCCGAGTCGTCAGCCACCTCCAGAACGCCGACCCCAACTTTGACTTTGATGCCTCCATCGCTCCCGTACCCGAGGCCATCCGGGGCAACCTGTCGCGATGGGTGGAAGATAATGTGGACGCGCAGGTCAGGTCCTTCACTTCCGATGATGATGGTGTGGTGGTCGCGGCGGACGCGGGTGACGTGGTCGGCGACGGGGATGGCGGCGCTGGTGGAGGTGATGGTGATGCCATCGGTGCCGGCAGCGATGCCAGCTACGCGTCTGAGGGCGATCCGGGGGAAGCCCCTCTTGTAAATGTGCTACTTCCTTTATCTTGTTAGGTCGAGTTGAATATGTATCTTTGTGGACCCACGTGCCCTGGGGCGAAGTTGTCGTTGCAGTTTAACTTAGCCTGGCCGAACCTAAACCGGCTTGTCAGGTTGGACGCTCTGGAGGAACTCATCGAGACACCCGAGGCGGGCACGTGGTAAGCGAGCGCTAGCCAAGGCATGGCACGCGCGTGGCGCGTGTACGTCTTGCTCAGCCCCGCTCGCGAGGGGCCCGTGAGGGGGAAGCAGCAGGCGCAAACTCCGAAATAAGGCGAGAACCAGACAGCAAGAAATCGCTCGAACAAGAAAAGGCACCCCGCGCACGCATCAAATGAAAACTCAACTCCAACTTAAATCCAAATCCAGAAGGCAAGGCTACAGAAAAGGGGATCCAAAGCAAATGGCCG
Organism: Triticum urartu; assembly: GCF_056163025.1. NCBI lineage: Eukaryota > Viridiplantae > Streptophyta > Magnoliopsida > Poales > Poaceae > Triticum > Triticum urartu. The sequence goes on along the minus strand of NC_141873.1, from coordinate 424,451,538 downwards.
CGTCCAGCACCTAGTCTAGTCTTCTGGTCTTCAAGTCTTCTCACCAGCGCGGAGCTAAGTGCTGTCACTAGGACGTGGGAGGGAGCCCCCGAGGCCCGAGGGTGGCACTCCTGAGACTCCGGGGCATGTACAGCCCCACTCGTTATTACGTGAGAGTGTCATGGGCGGCGATCTTCACAGGCGTGAGCCTTACTTCATATCACCAGACGAGGGCCCCGTCTTGCGCCGCCCCCTACCACCGTCGGGACGACCGGAGACCAGGACGGCACCAATGAGGGCAGAGGGGACGCCAGCGGCGCCCTCGGCGACCACGGGTCCTCTGCCGGGGGTAGGCTCTGGAGCACCTCCCCGACAGAGGGCCTACCTCCGAGGGACCCCTTGTTCCGTGCGGCGCTGAGGAGGGGCTTCGCCCCGGCTTCCTTCCTGCAACCCCCAGCATGCCGCCTGGCAGGAGGGAGGCCGATGAGCCGGGACGGCCATCTGCTGCTGCGACCTAACCCGCCTGCGCACCATGGTTAGCGTAAGCCTGCTCCTGAGGAATTAGTGGTACCCTGTAGCAGTTGTCGTCAGTGCTGTTGGCGAGGCTCCCGGAGGGGTCCTGAAAGGCGCCAGCTTCGAGCGCCTCCTCCTCCCAGCCAGGCTCGAGGAGCGAGCCAGGGTCGTCTTCCAGCACGTACTCCTGGTCCACCATGCGGGGTACGTAGGCCTCCGAGGCTGTCGCCTCAAAGCCCTCGCCGTAGTGCCCCGCACTCCATGTCGCCCAACCCAGCGTGCCACATTGAGGATGATAGGGTTGCATCCCGCTCGGACCATAGGTGGCAGCGCTCGTGCCCGCACCCAACAGAGGTGGCGCGGGCGCGAGGGGGCGTGCAGCCCCGTTGGTCGCGCCAGTGCCGATGAAGCCTGGTGGTGCGCGTGTAGGCACGCGGGCGCGGCGTGGCCCGCAATGCGACCCGGCCACAGCTCGTGGCGTGAGCAGAGAACAGAAGGGCGGCACTCCTGAATCTGCAGCGTCCAGTAGCTCGGTGACGCACTCCAGCAATGCATCCCGGCTACTCTCCATAAGACGGCATCGTAGTAGCTCCCGTGCCACCATGAGTGCAGCTTGCATGTTTGCCTGCTCCCTCCGGGTGTGCGGTGTCGTTGCCGTGGCATGGCTTGCGGCCCTTGCAGCAGCCCGCACCTGTCGTGGGGTGAGGGTGGACGGCGCCTAGCCACGCCGCCCGCGCCCCACAGAGTCTGGTGGCGCTCGTGCCGCTTGGATTGTAGGGTTGAGGTCTTCCTGGGCAGGCGGCGCCGCCCGGGCCAGCCAGGCTGCCCAGCGGTTGGCGTTGGTCCTTGAGTCGCCGCACATCGGAACCGCAAAGCATTGGTGAGTCGACCGGTGGGAGAGAAGCTTCGGGGCACCCCTACCTAGCGCGCCAAATGTCGGATCACGGGTTCTGGCAAAACCGTCATGGTTCGAACACTGGGGTGCGCGCGAAGATCTCCCCCCTACTGATCCACGTCCTACCTCAGCTAAGATCTTACGAACTAACTCGACAAACTCGCAACACAAAGGACACAAGATTTATACTGGTTAGGGCCGCCGTTGTGGTGTAATACCCTACTCCAGTGTGGGGTGGTGGATTGCCTCCTAGGATGAGGCTGAATAGTACAAGGGGAAGAACAGCCTCCCGAGGAGAGGTGTTCTTGTGCTCGGTGAACTTGTGGATGTCCTGGTCTCTCTTGGCCGGACCGATTGATCGATCCTCCCCCTAGCTATGGCGGTGGCTAGTCATATTTATAGAGGCCCTAGTCCTCCTCCCAAATATTGAGAGAGAAGGGAGCCAACCTCGGCCAATTTGAAAGGGGACAGCTAGTACAACTTATCCTGACAAAAGCAGTATTCGCCTGCCAAAGGCTCTGGTGGTGACGCTGTCTTGGGCTCCACGGTGACCTCTGTCTTGTCATCCTTCTGGTCTTGGTCTTGTTGCACTAATATGGGAACCTTTGCTTGATGCCTCGGTACTCCGCGCCTGCCCCTGCTTCCTTACGACCGAAGGGGAAACAAGGACATTGTGCACTAGTGCCCGCCTGGCGCCTGCCTGGCCTTGGTCATCATGGCTCACGTCACTAGAACCTCGCGAGGTTCTCCTGGCCTTGAACTCTCCGCCCCTCGCGAGCCAGCCTGGCGAGGCCGCTCCTGAGGAGGTCTTCTGTCGCTCGCCTCGAGAGGCTTGGCCCCTCGCGAGAGTCTTGAGTCCTTGCTAGTGAAGATGGGCCATACAGGCCCACTCGCAGAGTCACGCCGTGGGCCGCAGGCAGGCATGTCTGGGGACCCCCGTTCCCAGAACATCGACAATGTGTGTATCATCCGAGGATCCTTATTTTTTTTGAGCAACACACAGTGGGGAAGGCCCCCACTGTAACTCATTTTCTATTAATATGAAGGACAGTTACAAGGATTTACAAAGAGTTATAAACAAGGATGATTCACAAATAGTCTAGCCTGGATTGCATTCCTTCTTTCAAACTAGGCCTAGCTTTTTTGATGATCATGACAGAGTGCTCCTTGAAAATAGCAATACATTGATTGATATTTCTGGCCTGATGGTCAAATATGATGCCATTTCTGTGCTTCCAAATGCTCCAGCAACCTGCAACTAGGCATTCATTAAAGCAACAAATGTTGTTATGCTTCTTCCCTTGCACAAGCATCTCCATCATATTTAGGTCAGTGTTCCATTGGAATCCAATAAATAACCAGAAATTGTGACTAAAATCACAGCTGAAAAATAAGTGGGTGAAATGCTCATTGGTATCATCATCACATAGGACACATCTGCTGCTTTCAATATGGAAACTCTTCCTCATAAGGAGATCCCTGGTATGGAGTCCGTCTTGTAGAAGCAACCAGAAGAAGAATTTTTGTTTAGGGAGGGAGCAAGATTTCCGTGTACAATGAAAATGCTTGGGAGCATCGGGTGGATTACCAATATATTCCATATAAATCCTTTTATTTGAATACTTTGTGCCACCCCAATAGAACTGCCATATGTCAGCAGATTGAATTCCAGCTTTATTGTTAATCAACTCTCTTACAACATTACTCTTTTGGACAGCTATAGAAGACATAGGGAGATAGAACATATCATAGAAGCTATCAACATCCAAATTTGTTGCTTGAGCAAGAGTAATATGCTTGTTCTTAACATAAGAGTGAAGGTGAGGCATAGTGTTCTCTAGGATATCATCAGCCCATTTGTCTGACCATAAGGCAATAGTGTCTCCCTTTCCAGCATTACATACTGTCATCTGTTTAAAATTTTCAAGGATGGAGCAGTAGTCAAAGAATTTTCTGAGGATACTTATTAATTACGACGAATTGTAAAAAGGAAACACACCAAAGAAGGAATGAATAAAGTGGTAAACATTGATACTCCAAGAATTGGCCATGCCTCTATATGAATAGCAGAAGGAACCAGCAATGTAGTACAAGTCTACAACCAAAAGGACATAAAAGAAGAGAACGCTAAACAATTTCGTTAAGGCTCTAATCCGGATCAACACTGCTGTTCTATGCTTGATGGCACTTGTGATGGTTTCAACCACTTTATTGTCGAGTGAAGCATCAGGGAGGAAGATATGTACATTTCTATTTACTAGAGCTTATCAACTGTAGTATAAATGAATTTCTGGTTTCCTAGAGCTAGATAAAAAATTGATCCTATTACATCATTCTCTATTGCCAATGAGATGAATGTTTCTTATGAAGTTTGATCGTTCAAGTTAATATATGCTAGTATTTTTGCAAGAGAAAAGTGTCTCAACCATGCCTAATAGAGTGAGGTGTTTAGTTAAGATAGGCAAGTATCTTTTTCCTCATACTGGCAATATATATATATATAACTATTTTTCCTTATAGTGCAAACTTGTGCGTCGCGCTCGTCCCCTTATTTGAAAGTTATCATGCCTCATAGTAGTTTAAACCTAGTGTTATTTAACAATGGCATGGAAATGATAGAGGTGTTTTCCTTGTGATGTTCTAATCACCATTACAATTTTGTCGTGATACGTATGGTTTCCATAGTACATAATAATTATATACCAGCCAGTAGTTCTTCTTCCTGTGTTTGTATTAGCACTCCACTGCTGTCCTACTATTTGCATAGTACATTGATTTCACAGAATCCTAGTTTACATATGAACAACAAAAGGTTCTGATGGCACATTTTATTTTTTATTGTTGTAGGAAAGGAAGCTAACATTGGTGTCGAGGGGCACCGTGAACTTCATCTTGTAATGATATCTGCAACAGAGATGGTTACGGAGGTGGGACCTGCTGTGATGGTCACTGCGAATGCATCAGATAATTGTAGCGAGAAAATGACGAAGAATAATGTTTGGAAATAAAATTTCACTTGGGAGCATTATGAATTGTTTTTCTAGCTGGAATAATTTAAATCCAACTTTTTTATTTTCCTACTCTTTGTACTTGAACCCCTATCATGGCATTTTTTTAACATAGATGCTCACATACATGTGCATTAGACTCACTATACTGGGAAGATTTTTGGGCAAAATTAAAATTAAATCTACCATTGAAGTATAATTAATACTATGATTTGAAACAAAATGTTTTTTCATCTAAATCTGGAACTACACATGAGATAGTGTCAAATCTTTTAAACTTAACCATACCTTCTACAGACCTTGATGTATGGACTTGAATAATTCTATAGCAAACAATCATCTTTGATACCAAGAATTAGGACAGCTGGAAAACATATTATGGCTTATTGGCTATTGGGACCAAATAGATTCATTGTTCTTGCACTCAAAATAAGCGCATACCAATGGTCCATCAAACATATTCAGCTGGAAACTAACGAGCTGCAGCGTATTTTTGTTCCTGGCTATCTACCACAACAATGTTTGCCCTTCTCCGACAAAGGATGGGTGATGACGAAGGTGCACCTTTTGGCTAGCTCCAGTGCTTGTAGTCGTCGCTAAGTGGTCTATGGACCTGGATGTAAATTTTACTTCTAGTGTTCTTTGAACTACCTGACAGTTGGTGAATACTGCCTCAGTTGCATTTCTTATAATTCCTCGTAATTTCATTTTTATTCCTCTAGAGAAACGGAAAGTATCTCTCTCATGATTTTATGTATCTCTCTTTAACTCCCCAAGTCCGATGCGCCAGGTGTCTTCCAGTTATTCGTCGTTGTTGCCATGACATTTGCTTGCGTGGTGCATTTTTCCATGTCATCATGTGCATTACATCATCATATTTTTCAAAACTTGCATCCGGTCACTTTCTCCATTGTCCGTTTTGACATCCGACACTCTCACATGCAACCGTTGCACCTTCCGATTCTCGTTTCATGAGCGGGAGAAAAACGTTGTCGGCATGGTCCGAGATTTGTCTAGTGGCCTTGGTATATCACCAGTACAACACCTATCAAATTTTGTTCCATTTGGAGGTCGTTTGATGCCCCAACGGTTAACTGCATTAACCGAAACCCCTCCTTCTCTTTGCAGCCCAGCACCCCTTCATAACAGCCCACTAGCCCATCTAAACCCCCTCCATGCTCTCCGTCGTTGGATCATGATCGTGTGCGCGAAAACCGCACCTCATTTGGCCTCTCCTAGCTCCCTCTACCTATATACAGGTCCTCCTCGTCCGAATTCGGAGTCCAAACCCTAGCCTCCATCTTCCCTCCATGCTGCTGGACATGTCCGTCCACGCCGCCACCGTCAACGAATCGAAAGGCGCCATGACACCCCCGCCGCCGTATCCACCGCGTGGGCCCACGGGGCCTATCGCCGGCCCGCACCCAGGCCGAACTGAGCTACGCCTCGCGCCGGCGCCCGAGCCGCCCGCATCGCCGCCGCGTCGCGGACGCCACGCAGCTCACCGCCCGCACCGCCAGCCCGCGCCGCCGCCAATGGCGCCCCCTCGAGCCGCTGCAGCTGCCGCAGCACGCAATCACCACGCCTCACCGCTGGAGCCTAGCCACGCCACCGCCGCCCTTCCCGAAGCTTGCCCGCGCCGACCTCACCCCTCGCCGGAGAGCCTCGCCGGCGTCCTCCTCCGTCGCCGAATTTGGAGGTGGACCAGATCCACCGTTTCACCAAACCGAACGTCGCCTCCGCACCCAGATCCCTCCGTCCCGCTTCTCCTCGTCCCGCGTCGACTTTTTCGGAGGGTGTAATTTCTGCTAAGTCCACAGATTCCAACGTCATGTGTGCATGTTCATCATGTTGTAACTTCACGCATATTGCTTCGTTTTGCGTGCATGTTATGTCTAATTGTTCGTCTATGAATGCTCTACATGCTAGTGTCATTTGCATGCATGTTAATGTTAATCTTGATTCCTTAATCATTGTTGCAAGAGTGCCATGTGCTGTTACCTGCTGAAAATTGTTATAACTTGCTGATTTGTCTTTTTCATAGTATTTTGTGTGTTCATCTTTTGGGCATCATGTCGACATGGTATAGGAGCATCTTCATGCCATCTTTACAGAGGGTCAATCCATGTATTTTTATGTGCCTTGTGGTGACTAGCACAAGCTTGTCAAGTGTGCTACTTGATGTTGCTGATTTCTGAGACTTCGTGATTTTTTCTAAGTCTGTAACTGTTACATTGTGATGCCATTCTAGTTTGATGCTACCATCTATTCCATGCATAATCTAGAGATTCCTAGTTGAGATGTTTTGATGTTCATGTTATGCTCTATCATGCCATGCCATTTGATGCCTCATATATGTAATGTAGCATATGTTTTTTTGCCATGAACATGCCTAAATAATGTTCTAGTTTTCTCTTAACTTCATGATGCCATGTTGTCAGCTTGTTATTAATTAAACAATGCCTCTTTTCACTACTAGGAAAACGCTTATACACAGTAGCATAGTAGTAGCGCTGGAAAGAAGTAAACACTACTGCTATTTAGCAGTAGCGCTTTTCCAGGAAAGCGCTACTAGTAACTCCATTGTAGTAGCGATGTGAAGCAGAAACACGCTACTACTATGTGGGACCAGATGAGGCCACCGACTGTTTTTGTAGTTGTAGCGGTGTACAGAAAAAGTGCTACTACTAGCAGTTTAGTAGCAGTGCTCTTTTTTTATGCGCCGCTACTGCTAGTGGGCCACACTTAATAGTAGCGCTTTTCCTGGAAAGCGCTACTACTAAGTCCAATAGCAGCAGCGCTTTTTTCAAAGCAGTGCTACTGCTAGTTGCGGCTGGTGCCACCTTTTCCACCCCCTTCCCCTCCTGTCACCACTTTGCCCTCTCTCCCCTCCTTTCCCCTCTCCCCTCTCCACTCTAGCTCCACCATTGTTTCTCTTCTTTTCTCTTCCTCCTACCTCTCTTCTCTCCTCATTAATGGCACCCTCCTACACCTCTCTTCTCTCCCCCATTAATGCCCCCATCCACCATAACCCCTCTCCATCAGTTAGCTAGCTAGACTCACCTCTCCTCCCAACAACTTGATCTATCAAGCTATTTAGACAACCCCACGTGCTCCATCGATCGTTCTCTTTCATCATCTAATTAATCGCGTGCTCTCGGTCTCTCTCGGGAGATATATATATATATATATATATATATATATATATGTGTGTGTGTGTGTGTGTGTGTGTGTGTGTGAGTAAAAAGTTGTTCATTTCAAGAATGGGAATATGTGTGTGAATGAGAATATGTGTGTTTGGGATATATATATATATATATATATATATATATATATATGGAGACATTTGTGCTAGTGACATGCCCTCGAGTTGCTTATGTTTTGCCGAAATGTCGATTTATTTCCGTTTCGGTGAATTGCAAGCAAACTCATATGTCCTATTTTTAGGCAAGGTCATGCCAAAATTTTATATATATGACTTTGAAGCATGCATTATTTATTTCATAACCCTTTTGCTTGTTATACCATGCAGTCGGTCATGAAGGTGAGTGGATGGAAGGTGGAGCAGTACATGCAATCCACGGTGATGGACATGTATGCAAACAATCGGACTACGATTAGATGTCCGTGTGCAAGATGCAAGGAAGGAGTCCTTTTGGACCCTTTTGATCGTGGCACTTTGAAGGCGCACCTGCTGATGAATGGTTTCATGGATGGCTATACTCAGTGGATAAGTGAAGATGATGATGATGAGGACGTCCACATGGCAGGGAATAACGACATGAGGCTAGACGAAGAGATGACCGATCGACAGGAAGACGATGGCGCCAGACTTGTCGGCGGGGAAGAGTCCGGAAATGATGATGGTGGCGGAGAAGATTCCGTACACGGAGAAGAAGAGTCTGGACATGGCGGAGAAGAGGCGGCAGTCACGCCGCAGTCTTAGACGCTACTAAGTGCAGTCGTGCAGGACCCTCATGTTCGAGACCTCCTTCGCAAGAGTATGACTAGCGAGAGAGCTACCTCTAGAGAGGAGGCCAAGCCGGCACAACTTGAAGTAGACTCGAGTACTCCATTGTATGATGGTTGCGATACCGAGGTGACCCGCTTGAGTTTCACGCTCGAACTTCTAAAGATGAAGGCCAAAAACAAATGGACACACAAAAGCCTCGATGAGCATTTGAAGTTTCTACATAATAAAGTTCTTCCCACGGGGAACCTGTGTCCTACTAGTGTCGAGGAGGCCAAGAAAATCATTTGCCCTTTTGATTTTCCGCACATCAGGTACCACGCATGCATCAACGATTGCATCATTTATCGAGGGGAGCACATGGGAAAAACTAGTTGTCCAGTGTGCAATGCTTCTCGATACAATAAGGCCGGAAAGAAAGCTCCTCAGAAAGTTGGATAGTACTTTCCGATCCCTCCCCGTATGCACGGTATTTCATAGATCCTAAGGAAGCAAAGCTTATGCGCTGGCATGCGGAGAGGAAGAAGCCCGACGATGAAGGTGATCCGAGGCTGAGACACCTCGTAGATGGTAGCCAGTGGAGAGCATTCAACGCCGTATATGGATTTGCTACAGAAGATCCAAGGAACATCTTGCTTGGTGCGAGTACCGATGGCATGAATCCGTTTGGAAACCAGAACACCAACCACAGCACATGGCCCGTGTTTGTATGGATGTACAACCTCCCCCCATGGAAGTGCATGAAGACAAGTACATACACATGAGCATGCTGATTCGAGGGCCGAAACAACTGGGAAATAGTATTAACCTATATATGGGGCTTCTGCAAGAGGAGCTAGACACGTTATGTAGAACACCGGCATGGACATGGGACGCCAGCAAAGCAGAATATTTCCATGTGAGAGCCGCGCTGATGACGACAATGCACAACTATCTCGGTTACGGGTACACCTCAGGCCAGGTGTGCCAAGGATACCGCGGATGCACGAGGTGCATGGATGATACAATGTCTCAGCATCTTACGTCAACGAAAGATGGTGGGTCGAGGAAAATCGTGTACATGGCGCATCGTAGATGGCTCGAGAAGGATCACCCATGGAGAAAGCATGGAGATATATTCAATGGGTTGGGTGAGCTTCGAGTACCTCCACGTAAGAGGAGCAGCGCCGAAATCGACGAGCTGTTGAGAAACTAGGAACAATGCCCTGCGCCGGGAAAGATCAAAAAGGCACCGGAGCCGCTGCTGAAGGTATGGAAAACGAGGGCTGTTTTCTGGGACTTGGAGTACTGGACCAATCATGACACACCTCATTGCCTTGATCCAATGCATATCACGAAGAATGTCCTCGAGAGCTTCCTTGGCACACTGATGAACATGCCGGAGAAGACCAAGGATGGGCCGAAGGCAAGGAAAGACTTGGAAGATTTGATGATCAGGAAAGATGTCCACCATAAAAAGTTGATGGAGGAGACGGAGACGGAGATGGAGGAGGGCGAAGGGGCAGAAAAGTCAACAAGAAGGAGGAGAATTATTGCCCCCCTTCTTGCTTCACCCTTAAGTGTGAAGGAGATCGATCAATTCATCAAGTGCCTTATGGGAATTAAAGTCAGTTCTGGTTACTATGGGAAGATAAGCAGATTTCTAGACACCAAGAAGAAAAGGTTCAGCAGGATGAAGTCTCATGACTGTCATGTGATGATGACGCAAATACTCCCAGTTTCCATTAGAGGGATAATGGAGAAGCACGTCCATGACATGCTTACTGGTCTCTACAACTTCTTCGACGTTATATCTCGAAAGTCCATAAGTGTGAAGCAGCTCCGAAGGCTACAAGAAGAGATTGTTGTCATACTATGTGAGCTTGAGATGTACTTCCCGTGTGCATTCTTTGATGTCATGGTGCATCTATGTGTCCACATCATGGATGACATCATCAACCTCGGGCCGACATTCCTTCACAGCATGATGTCGTTCGAGAGGATGAATGGGGTCATCAAAGGATTCGTTCGTAACATGTCCCGTCCAGATGGGAGCATCGTCCAGGGGTATCTGACGCATGAGTGCATCGGAGACCCTGTTGTTGGTTTGCCCATCAAGAATCACGATGGGAAGCTCGAAGGAGATGGTCACTACAACGGCTGGAGTGAATTGCACATGGACTACTCGAATAGACGGAACGACTTTGACAGGGCTAACTTAGTAGTGCTACAACACCTAGATGTGGTAGATGATTATGTGGCACAACACAAAGAAACCATCACAAAGAAGTAAGGGGATGCTCAAGACGGACGACGAAGTTACTATAGAGCACAACGCCACTTTCTTGCGCCGGTTTAAATAGAAAGTTCTTGAAAATCCCCCAGAAGGGGGCAGTTCGGACGGATTGCTCTACACGCCTTAGCACATGGTCCCGCGCCCAAGCTCGTGACCTATCAGTCCTACGATATCAGTGGGTACACGTTCTACACGGAGGCCAAAGACATGGATAATGATTACTAGAACTCTGGGGTGACATTTCAATGTGTGACTGACACCAACAGCACAACTGAGAGATTCTATGGAAGGGTCGAAGAGATGTGGGAGCTTGACTATGCTGGAATGCACGATGCAACGATGTTCCATGTCAGATGGGCCAAGGACGTCGTAAGAGAAAACAAGTATTTCACCACCATGTCTATACTCAACGTGAAGACCACTCCCGTGAACTTTAACGTCATCGCCAAAAATGAGCCATGGGTACATGCTAAGCACGTGACACAATGCTTCTTCATAACCGACCTGTCCAATCCCAGCCGTGTTGTCGTGAGGAGATCCAAAAGGAGCATCGTCGAAATGGATGGAGTAGCCAACAAGGAAGACTACGACCAATACGGCAACCCGATGAGGGAAGATGACAATGAAGATGAAGCATACGTGAAAAGAAGAATCAAGACTACATTACCTAAGAAAGATCATAATCCATGGCTCCGGAAAAGTCACATGGAGGGGCTCAATTACTTGGGAACGAACAAGAAAGGGAAGAAGATCAATGTGAAACATCGTCGACGCAGCTGATCAGAAACCTACATATATATATATATATGTATCTATTTTGTGTACGCACTTAAGTAACCGTTATCGGTCAACTGATATGTTACCACCACATGCATGGTTCCGGTGATATGCGTGTAGGGGGAGAGGGCCGGAGACGCCGTTGTCGGGAGAAAAGCAAAAAAACAAAAAAAGGGAGAAAGCAGAACAAAAGAAAAAGGAAAGTAAACAAAAAAGAAAAGGAAAATAATAAAAGAAAAGGAAATTAAAAACTAGAAAAGGAAAATAATAAAAAGAAAATAATAAAATTTGGAACAGTTAGCAGTAGCGCTTGATTGAGAACTAGTGCTATAGCTACTATAGCAATAACACTTTGTTCTAGAAAAGCGCTACTACTATGTGCCATTAGCAGTTAGCTATAGCGCTGGGTTTAAAGTAGCGCTAGTGCTGTTTTGAGTTAAAATCAAATTTGGCCAACCGCCAAGTCCCCATTCTCCGCCGGTCACTTTCCCCACACCCTCTCCCCCCACTCCATCGCTGTCGTCGTCGCCCTTGCTGTCGGTGTCAAAACCGGTGGATCTCGGGTAGGGGGTCCCGAACTGTGCGTCTAAGGCCGATGGTAACAGGAGGCGGGGGACACAACGTTTACCCATGTTCGGGCCCTCTCGATGGAGGTAATACCCTACGTCCTGCTTGATTGATCTTGATGATATGAGTATTACAAGAGTTGATCTACCACGAGATCGTAGAGGCTAAACCCTAGAAACTGGCCTGTGATTATGATTGTTGTTGTCCTACGGACTAAACCCTCCAGTTTATATAGACACTGGAGGGGGCTAGGGTTACACATAGTCGGTTACAAGGGAGGAGATCTACATATCCGAATTGCCAAGCTTGCCTTCCACGCAAAGGAGAGTCCCACCCGGACACGGGACGGAGTCTTCAATCTTGTATCTTCATAGTCCAACAGTCCGGCCAAAGTACATAGTTCGGCTGTCCGAGGACCCCCTAATCTAGGACTCCCTCAGTAGCCCCTGAACCAGGCTTCAATGACGATGAGTCCGGCACGCAGATTGTCTTCAGCATTGCAAGGCAGGTTCCGTCTCTGAATACTCCATAGAAGATTTTGAACACATGGGTCGTGCCCGGCTCTGTAAAACAAATTCCACATACCACCGTAGAGAGTATATTATTCCACAAATCTAATCTGCTGACAACTTTTTATAATGTGACATCATGCTATGGCCCGGTCATTATTCGAACTATTTTTCTCAACTAGCTACTGCACATATTATGAGGCGGTTTTCTTGGCACGTCTTGTCGAAGCAGAGATCGTGTCCCCTTATCACGGGATTCTCATCAATACGGGTGTGGGTAACCCAACCATGCCTACTAGTATGACTCCTCGATTTTAGGCAAGTTCCGAACGGCCACACGGAGGACGCTCGATATTCATCCTCTTTATAAAGGGGCCAAGGCCTGTCCTTTTCTTCTCGTGCTCAATCCTTCCCTTCCCCCACCCCGAGTTCCAACACCCAAGGCTCAGGCTAAGAAATTCGTTCCTTCAACCATGTCCGGATCCAACCTTCAAGGCCGGTGGATGGCTTCCTCTGTCATAGAGGAGGACATCATGAAGCTAAGGGAAGCCAGGTATCTGACCGTGGAAATCTCGCACAGGCTGCCTGCTCAAGGGTAGGTCATCCCCACTCCGGAACCCAACGAGAGTGTTGTATTTGTTTCCCACTTCCTCCGAGGGCTAGGCTTTAGTCTTGATCCCTTTGTTAGAGGGCTTATGTTCTATTACGGGCTCGATTTCCATGATCTAGCCCCAGATTCCAGCCTTCACATCTCGTCGTTTATCGTCGTGTCACTAGTAGAAAACAGGGCTTTGGTCCAGGCCGGGTCAGCCCATTAGTCCCGGTTTAGTCCAGAACCGGGACCAATGGGGGCATTGGTCCCGGTTCGTGAGCCCAGGGGCCGGCCGGGCCATGTGGGCCATTGGCCCCAGTTCATCTGGACCTTTTGGTCCCGGTTGGTGGGATGAACCGGGACCAATGGGCCTCGCTCCTGGCCCACCACCATTGGTCCCGGTTGGTGGCTTGAACCGGGACCAAAGGCTCACCTATAGTCCCGGTTCATGCCACCAACCGGGACCAATGAAGTGCCTATATATACCCCCTCGCATGAGAGTAGAGCACACTGCTCTGTTTTTTTCTGGCCGAGGGGGAGCGGGCTTGGTGGTGCTCTAGCTCACCTCCTATGAACACAAGGTGTTCGATGGAACGCCCGAGCCACAATACTTAAGCTTTCTCCTATCCAAGCTCGACCTCCAAGCTCAATTTTCCACAATATTTGTCTAGGTTTAGCGGTCCGTCACGCCCCGTCCCCATCTTCACCGCCGTCGATCACCCGCGCCGAGCTCATCGTCGGCACCACCGTGGTCAGCCTCTTGTTCTTATCTTCTATCTGAAAGTAAAAATATTCTTACTTGTATGTTTACATAGATACTTGTATTATTTTCTTACTTTTATTATTGCATCTTATATAGTGCGATGGTTTTGGTATCCGCCCCCGTTGGCCCTTGTCCTGTCTATGATTCGGATGTGGTATATATATTATCTTTATAACTATTGGTTCATTTATTGTTTATGAAAATTATGCCGACCAACGTGACATAGATTTTATGGCTCAAGACCTTCAATGTGAAGCCGAAGATGATCAATGGGCGACACACAGAATGCGGAGGTGCCATAATAAGCAAATGCGCCGATGCTCCATGGCCAAAGGGTTCCTTCCTGGAGGTGTCCAACTTATGGCAGCGATAGTGGTTTTACATCATAGCTCCTCGAAGTACTAATTGGGTAGCTGCCCCCACCTTCCCTTCGCCCCCCGCCACAACTGGCGTCATGGGTCAACAAAGGGCTGGACTGGGGGCCAGTTAATGACGTGCCGACATTGCAAAGTCGCATCCGCGATCTCCTCAAGAGGGATGTCAGTCTTGTCAAGGTAATGCAGGTTATGCTAGTTCGTCGGGTCCTGCCATGCCAACGTCGATCTCTCCGTGTGTGGGAGTTCAACCCAGAAGGACCGCGAACTATTCAGCAATTCTTCGGCATGACGCTCGAAGGGATGTATGGATTGTTCTTTGGATCATGAATAAAGTGTTCGGACACCACCGAGGATGCGGGTCTAAACTGCACTCGTCCAGATACCCATGTATGTAATTCTGCGGCCGAACATGTTGTCTTTTTATTTATCACAACATAATTCTGGAAAAATCGATCTTGGCCAGGACTGGATAAGAAAGACGAAGATAATCAGGTGTACGGCCCCCCTTCCCGAAGGCTCACTGGATCCTGTACTAGCTAGGATGCTTGAGCTCTCACCTTATCAAGTGCCATCAGGGGAAGATAAAGGGAGGAATAAAGAAGCCGAAAGCGGGCCTCACGCATTGCTCATCCAAACCGGGGTAATTAGTGTCTCTGTGAAGGAGGATAATCGGGGAGAAGAATCTAGAATCCCCTCTCCCCAAGGAAGGAAAATGAATGCATCTGAAGACTTGGAAACGAAGGTTTCCAAACGAGGGAAGAAACCTTCGCCAGGGGGCCCTGCCCCGGAGGGTGTCCTTACCGCACAGTGCCTGCAAGGGGGCCAGCCCTCCACCGAGCTATAAGTGAATCAAGAGTACTTTTGGTAAATATATCCTGCTCTATCTCCGAGGACAATAACCGACACAAATGTCTTGCAGTCCGGATCGTAGCCCTTCTCGACGGAGTTCGTCTTTCGGGGATCTTCTTCCGGAGATGATGGAGAGTGAAACGCCTCCCCCTGTCTCGCAGTCTCCTGGGGCGGACGACCCCGAGGTGTCATCACGGAGGATTTCTCCTGATCTGCCAAGGCCAGAAGGTAACCCTTCGGCCAACCGAAGTCAGGAGTATTCGGCTCCTAAGGAGAGAAACAGAAAGAGTCTCGGATTGTCCGGTGCGCAACCGGACACACTGATGGTTCTTTTGGAGCAAGCGGCTATCTCAGAGGCGCATCATACTTTAATGGGTGCGGTGGTTGAGAGGATTTCATCCGCCAAAAGTCGGTTGCATGAAGCTTTTATGAGTCTGCTAAGAGGCTTTGAGGTACGCAAAGTAATATATAAAAATTTTGATGGTACCACGCATGCTTGGTGTGCTCTATACAGATAGCAGCGCCTGAGACTCTGGCTGCTGTCTAGAGGCGGCAAACAGAGGATCGTAGTCCCAGGTAATAATCGCACTGCTTTCATGTGAAGGCGGCTGACGGTCCGGTGGCTGGCCGGACTGCTGAGTTTGTCGAACTGAGGCGGCAGCTTGATACGGCAGATGCCGACATCGTGCTTGTGAACAAGCGGCTTGACGAGGCACAGGGTATGTATTCTTCGGTGGTCAATAGATATTAAGAGGAGCATGCTGCTAGTATCTATAACATCTGTGACTGCAGGTGGAGCTGCCACCGTGGAGACCCTTTGAGCTGAGCTTGCCCGAGCCAAGGAACAAGCCAGGAGAAGTGATGCGGCCGCCCTAAAGGCGGCCAAAGAGTTAAGAGCCGAATGGGCTCCTCATCGCCAGAGCGAAATGAAATAGCCAAGATGGCCGTTGAGCTAAAGGATGCCGCCGACCGGTATGAGCTTCTTGAAAAGGAAAGCCAAGCGAAAGCGTCGGACCTGGAGAAATCCATGGTAGCAGCCAAGGAGACCCGCTCTAAAATCAGAGCGGCGAAGGAGGAGCTTCGTCAAGCCAGACATATCATGGCTGGGAAGCCCTTTTTCTTGCGGACGATGTTCGGAGATCTGAAGTATGCCCCTCTGGATCAATTGTGGAGTGCTGCAGACGCGTATTCGGACTTGGCAATGAGTGCTGCTGATGCGACTTCATTTTTCAAAGATCAAAAAGATCATGAAGTGGAAAAGTTGTTCTGGTCGCAGTTCAGTGCTCCAACGTGTCCGCTTATGCTAAATGAGCAAATGGCCAGGTGGGCTGAGCTCCATAGGTTGTCCGGGCTTGCCATGAGGTCTGTCGTGGATCAACTTTGGCCGGAAGGGTCAAGGTCGAATAGTTATTTTGGTTTAGTGCAACAATTCCTTGGTGCTGTGCCGCATATCGATGCTGTAAAGAGGTCGACGTGCATAGAGGGTGCGCTGATGGCTCTTGCTCTTGTTAAGACATACTGGGCAGAGATGGATGCCACCGCTATTGCAACCCGAGGTCCGGCCGTAGAGCAGGGCTTGGCCAAGCACTATTTTGTAGAAGTCCTAGAAGGCGCTCATTTAATAGAGGCTCAGTGCTCGAAGAGTATCATGTTCGAGTGACATGTATCCCCATTGTAAAAACAATGCTATTTGGATTATAAAGGATGTGTTTATACTTTTGCCTGAAAGTATTATGATGCCATGTAACGCCCCGGATACAACTTTCCATATTTGTAACCCAGATGACATGTATCCCGACTTTTGGCTTTTCCAGAGATGTGACATGAGATTCCCTTCATGGTTGGGTTTTTGTCTTTCGTTTTGCATTTTGTTCATGTCATGCATTTCATATCATGTCATCATGTGCATCGCATTTGCATCCGAGCATTTTCCCCGTTGTCCGTTTTGCAATCCGGCACTCCTACGTCCTCCGGCGTTCCCCTTTTGTCTCTTTTCGTGAGCGGGTGTTAAACGTTCTCGGAATGGACCGAGATTTGCCAAGTGGCCTTGGTACACCACCGGTAGAACGCCTGTCACGTTTCGTGCCATTTCTAGGCCGTTTGATACTCCAACGGTTAACCGGGGAACCATAAAGGCCTCGTGAGTGTTGCAGCCCAACACCCCTCCAAAGTGGCCCAATAACCCTTCCAAACCTCTTCCATGTCCTCCGCCGTCGGATCACGATCGCGTGGTCGAAAACTACACCTCATTTGGACACTCCTACCTCCTCCTACATATAAATAGGTGATCCCCTCCAAATTTCGTGGTCTAACCCTAGATCCACTCCTCCACCGTGCATCTGGACCCGTCCTCGCCATGCCGGACATGTCCACCGCGCCCCTCCACTTCACTCCAACCAATGGCGTCGCGCCACATCAGCTTCCCCGCCGCCTCAGCCACTCAGGCGTCGCCACCTCAGAGCGGGCCGTGCCCCACATCGCCGCACCTCCCGCCGAAGCCCGCCGGGCCCAGGTCGTGCCCTCCCCGGCCTGCGCCTCCTTCACCGCACCCGCTGGGGCACCCGCGCCACTCCGCCGCCAACGACCACGTGCGCCGCCGCCGGCCACCGCGCCCTGCCACCTCATTCATCGCGCCGCCTCGCTTCCCCACTGGAGTTCGTGCCCTGCCGACCCAACCGACGTCGTCCTGTCATCCCCGTGGTCATGTTCCGCCGACGACGCGTCAAAGCTCTGCCGCCGGCGCCGCCTTGCATCTCCTCCACCGGATCCGGCCGGTCCCCGCTCCTCTTCGTCTTCCTGCTCCGCCGCCGTCGCCATGGATCCGCCGCCGCCACGTTCCTGCTCGGGATCGAGCAGGAGCGCTCGTCCCGCTCGTCCTCGCCACATGGGCCCCGCAGCCCGTCCCCGCCGGCCTGCCCCGTGCTGGCCTAATCTGCCTCTCCCTCCTCTCTGGCCCAAGTGGCCCAATGTGAGCGAGCCCACCTAAGTCCCCGCCAGTGCGCACTTTAGATATCCTGCGCCCATGTAATTTTTGTCTAAGTCTGGAAAAATCCATCTCATGAGTGCATGTTCATCATAGCATATCTATGTGTATTTGTCTCCATTATACATGCACGATATATCAAAATGTTCATCACGATGTTCTGTTCATCTTGTTCCATTGTGGCATGCTTTTTTGAGTCCATCTTGATGCCCAAATCATTGATGCAAGAGTGCTATAAATTGTTAGGTGCTAATTTTTAGCAGAGTATGAGGATTTGTCATTTTTGCTACATTTGTTGTGTGCTCCATATGAAGATGAGCTCTACATGTTTTTGGTCTATGCCATGCCATCTTTACAGGGGTGTGTTCCATGTATTTTTGTGATCAATGTGGTGACTAGCACAAGCATGCAGAGTAGTTCTCGTGATATTGCTCATTTCAGGGACTTAGAATTTCACTGTCATTTCCCTGCTGTTATTTTTATGCCATGTATCCATGATGCTACAGAGTGATCCATGTCTGTTTTGAGTATCTTCAGTAAGGATGATTTGGACATATGGTTGTGCTCTATCCATCCGTGCCCCTGTTTTCAATTATGGAGTGACATGGCATGACTTAATCTTGCTTCTTTATCATGTCTTCTTACTGGTAGTATGCTTAGTTTGTCATGCAAGGCTTTGTGATGAGTAAATCGAGCTCACAAAGATGCCTTCATAATTCTATTTATGCCATGCTCTGTTTTCTGCTATGTCTGAATCTGTTAACGAGACGTGCTATGTTTACATGGGTGCCATCATATCTTATGATCCTTTTTGGCTTATGCTCACTAAGGGACTTTTGTTCTATGCTTTGGGTATATTCATGCCATGCCTTGTTTTGCTATTATCTGTTCCTGTAGCATGTTGTTTGCTTGATCTAAACATTGGTTCCTGATGTTAATTCCTGGCATGTTGATATTTGCACTAAGTCTGTGAAGCTGATATCTTTTGCACTTTTGCCATGCTTGTTTGAACCTCCTCTTGTGTGATTTAGCCGTAGATCACTTCCATGTGTTTTGTTGCTATGTTGGAGTATAGTAGCTTAGTTTCTTGTTGCATTCTAGATGGCATCGTGTTGTTAATCGCAGAATTGTGCCATTCTTGTTTTGCTTGCCATTTGCAGACCGTGCATCCGATTCCGGTGATCTTTATATAAATTTCGACCGAAATCATCTCATCATTCCAGCGGCACACTTGGTTTTCCAAGTTGATGCCTTGTTAATCCTTTTCCTTCCGGAGCACGCATATGCATTACATATCACGTCCCACATGTCATGCCTTGTTTTGCATCATGTTGCTTGTGCATTGCGCCAAGATTGATTGTTGGTCCTTTGCTTTTGTTCTTGCTTAGGGTAGAGCCGGGAGACGAGTATGTGATCAAGGAACCTGTTGAGTACGCTAACGAGGATCAAGATTTCGTCAACTCTGAGAACTTTGCAGGCAAGATGCCATACCCTCCAAATCACTTCTATCTTTGCTTGCTAGTTGTTCGCTCTATTACTATGCCACGATACCTACCACCTGCCATATCATGCTTCCCATATTGCCATGTCAAGCCTCTAACCCTCTTATAGCATTGCTAGTTGCAGGTGAAGTTGAACTTTGTTCCATGTTGGAACATGGAGATGTTGGGATATCACAATATCTCTTATTTTAATTAATGCATCTATATACTTGGTAAAGAGTGGAAGGCTCGGCCTTATGCCTGGTGTTTTGTATCACTCTTGCCGCCCTAGTTTCCGTCATGCCGGTGTTATGTTCCTTGATTTTGCGTTCCTTACACGGTTGGGTGTTGTGGGAACCCCTTGACAGTTCGCTTTGAATAAAACTCCTCCAGCAAGGCCCAACCTTGGTTTTACCATTTGCCACCTAGCCTTTTTCCCTTGGGTTCTGCAGACTCAAGGGTCATCTTTATTTTAACCCCCAGGCCAATGCTTGTCTAAGTGTTGGTTCGAACCTGTCAGCCGCCGGTGGCCACCAGGGGCAACTCTGGGCTGGCCTACTGGAATCTTGGACAATCCGGTGTTGCCCTGAGAACGAGATATGTGCATCTTCTATCGGGATGTCGGCGCATCGGGCGGTCTTGCTGGTCTTGTTTTACCATTGTCGAAATGTCTCGCAACCAGGATTCCTAGTCTGACCGGGTCTTCCTGGGAGAAGGATTATCCTCCATTGACCGTGAGAGCTTGTGATGGGCTAAGTTGGGACACCCCTGCAGGTTTTTGAACTTTCCAAAGACGTGCCCGCGGTTATGGGCAGATAGGAATTTGTTAATGTCCGGTTGTAGAGAACTTGACACTTGACTTAATTAAAATGCATCAACCGCATGTGTAGCCGTGATGGTCTCTTTCCGGCGGAGTCCGGGAAGTGAACACGGTTCTTGTGTTATGTTTGAACGTAATTAGATTCAGGATCACTTCTTGATCACCTCTAGCTTCTCGACCGCTGCGTTGCTTCTCTTCTCGCTCTTATTTGCATATGTTAGCCACCATATATGCTTAGTGCTTGCTGCAACTCCACCACACTACCCTTTCCTACCCATAAGCTTAAATAGTCTTGATCTCGCAGGTGTGAGATTGCTGAGTCCTCATGACTCACATATACTTCCAAACAGTTGTAGGTGCCGATGATACCATTGCAGATGACGCAACTGAGCTCAAGTGGGAGCTCGATGAAGATCGTGTTTGTTGTGTTGTTCCGTTTCCAGTCAATCGGTAGAAGAGCCCAGTTGGGGCGATTGGGGATCTAGCATTTGGGGTTTTCTTTCTTTATTTTGATTCCGTAGTCGGACCTTGATTGTATTCTGGTTGATGTAATGATATATTTATGTATTGTGTGAAGTGGCGATTGTAAGCCAACTCTTTATCCCTTTCTTATTCAGTACATGGGATGTGTAAACATTAGCCCTCTTGCGACATGCCTACTATGCGGTTATGCCTCTAAGTCGTGCTCCGACACGTGGGAGATATAGCCGCATCATGGGTGTTACAAGTTGGTATCAGAGCGTTCCCCGACTCAGGAGCCCCCTGCTTGATTGAATCGCTGACGTTGTTGAGTCTAGAAAAATGTTTTGAGTCTTATAGGATTATATATACCGACAAGTGAACTGTGATGTGTGAAATCAATACTCCTAGCAACCTCGTTGCTTGGTAGTTGATGGACATTACTCTCACTCTTAGCGTGCTGGTTATTGAATCATCATCCTAAGATTGATCGTGCTACCTAATCCTTATTTCTGGTGCACTCTTCGATCAATGAGTTAGGATTTTGTCAAACCCTTGCTCTATTGATCATATCGTCTTTCCCTGAAAAGCAAGATTGTTCTCGATCTTAGTAACTTATCGGTGGTTCGTGATTTTCCGAATATCTTCTCGGAGAGATCACCAGGTTATCACCTGACCGCTATGTTGAGTTCATGATCAAGTTGGTTTGTTGTAGCCAGCCTTTTCTCCAGGAATCTGTGTGGGATATCCCTGAGCTAGTTGGTTGAGCTAGACAACAACTTGGAGAGTTGGAAGGTAGAAGCTTTGCTTAACTTAGTTCATCTCTAAGGGATATCTTCTCTGTGTGTGTGTTGAAGAAAGATGATATCTTCATCGATTGGTCCTCGTGATCAGTTGTTGGATCTATTGTCTTGTCCAAACTTTGATTTGAGTGTGGGCTATCCTCAAATCAAATCAGAACCAACGATGTTCATAATGTTGTCTTACTCGAGGTTGATTCCTCAGGCATACACCATTACATCCTTTGGGCCGACCAATGCTATCACCTTGTTCACATAGTCATGGAATTCCATCTTCATGGGAACCTGGATGAATTGTTGTTGAGCCCATCGACAACATTCTTATCTTGTCCATGATTCAGGTCGAACATCTAAGTAGTGTTGGAAACTTTATAAGCATTGCCCTCATGTCCCGTTCATGAAGCATATGTTCGGATGACAGAAGTGACTTCCTCGAATACATGTGCATTTGATGCAAGTTGCCACCGTGAATTCAAGAAAGTCAATGTTGCTTCCTCTGAAAATCATCCCAAGTCAGTCATACACGTGCGAAGTATGCTATGGTTTGACAGGCTCGCTACCTCCATTCCATGTGCATCTCCTAGTACACCAAGCCACTGACTGGTTTGTTCAAGGAGAAAGAGTTCCTTCATAAGAGCTAATCGGACTTGTGAAAGGACTTCGGTATCCTCATTGATGGTTCCCACCAGAACTCGGTAGTGTTTCGTGGTAAGACTACTATGTGTTCATGCTTGTCTGGGACATGATGTTCACATGTATGTAGCATAACCAGCTCGTGTTTTGGAGCTTGCTATCGTAGTTCATCTCTTGAGAATCTCGCAGCGTCATCTCGTCGATTTGTGTTGCTACCTTTCCTTTTCCAGACATGCTGTTTGAAATATTCTGTTACCAACCAGATCTGAATCTCAGGCATATATGATGGTTGGATCATTCCTAGCATTTGCATTTTGTTCCCAGCTTACACCGCCATTGTGCCAATCCCCCATGGGCTTCCCTTCTCAGCAGTTGTTGTCCAAGATCATCTTCCAAAGTGGACTTACCATGGGTCCCGTCCATTTTCGATGATAAGCAAAATCATCCATTGTGTTGTCTTCAACAAGGTAGTCCACATCATCCATTCTAGTCCGAGTATGTCATTCTTTTGAACTCCTTCAAATGATCAGTTGTGATTGCCTTAGGTTGGTATAAAGAGTCTCAATGATCTATGAATCAAAAGTAATTCTTTTTGCCACTTAAGGGATATTTCTGCGAGTCACCTTCCTTAAGATGTCTCGTTGTGGAATCATGGCAGATAACTTCTCGTTATCTTGAAACCATGCACCATGTTATTCAGCGTGGAATTGTGCTTCTCAACTTGAATCTTTGTTCTCTGTTTCACTCCATCCCTTTGGATGTATGTTTCGTGTCTTAGCTCGAGAGATGTTGAACATCTCATTCCGTGAGTTGATCGTCAGTTGCTCGATCTTCATGAAGATTGATTCTTCTAGAGTTTTCCCTTCTCGTTGTCATGCTGGATGGAGTTCTCAGAACAGGATGTCAAGACAAGGATGATGATCGAATCAATGTTCTTATGAAGTGCAACCTGGATTGTGAAGTTTGTGTTAGCTTTGTGCCTCCCTGTCTTCTTACCTCACGTCTTGAATCTCGGGGGAGAGATTCTTGTTTAGTGGGGGTGAGTTGTCACATCCCTAGTTTTGGTAATGCCTAGTGCTAGCATCTGGTGTTGCATCATGTTTAAATTTTATCTAAGTTTGAAATAGGGGTGATCAATCCCTAGCACTAAAAGAACTCAACTAGGTTCAACTTAAAAACATTTTCAATGAACCCAAAG
This sequence comes from Triticum urartu, assembly GCF_056163025.1. Lineage (NCBI taxonomy): Eukaryota > Viridiplantae > Streptophyta > Magnoliopsida > Poales > Poaceae > Triticum > Triticum urartu. Next base: position 424,428,090 of record NC_141873.1, on the reverse strand, counting down.
TGCCTCAAGAAAAGTTCATGATTTTTGGTTAAGGTAGAAACCTCTGCCAAAAATTATGAATATATTTCTAGGAAATTTTTGGATTTTTGAATTAATTCATATTGTATTTGACTTGGGGTTATAAATTCCTATAAATACTTTTATAACTCCAATCATTCTGAACAATGTTGTGGGGCTTTCGGCTAGTCCATATTGCATCCACAAATAATTTCAGAAGAATTTAGTATTATTACTAAATCAAAACAGAGCAAAATAAATAGAAAACAGAAAGAAAAATAGGAAAAGAGAAAGGAAACTTACCTAGGAGCCCACCAGAGAGGCCCAACCCACCAGGTCCCACTGCCTGTCATCCTCCACCTCCTGCCAGTGGGCAGGAGGGCGCGTGCTCGCCGTGCGCTGGCACACGCGCGACCACCTCCTGCTTCTGCCGATGCAGGAGAGGCTCCTGAAGCCGCCACGCAGCACTCTGAACCCCCTCGACCGCTCCCCTCTCTCCCTGCCTCACCTCTCTCGCTCTCTTTCCCGAAGCCGAGCGGAGCCGTCGCCGCCGTTCGCTTCCGCCATGGCTACGGCACACCCCCCCTCGCCCTGCCGCTGATCCCAGAAGCACCACCGTGTTCCCCTCGTCCTCTCCACCGAGCTGTACAACGACGGATGCCCTAGAATGTTGCCATCGCCGTCATCATCAACCTCTGCCCCGACGATCGCCGCCGTCAAATACGTCGTCGTTCGGCCTTCCCCGAGACCACTGAGCTTCTCTATGTGACCGGTGTGAGCTCCCGCTCCGAACCCCTCTTTTCCCCACCTAGATTGCGCCATGTAGCCTCGTTCTCACGGTATCCGATAGCTCCTCGCTGTCGGCTATGTTGCCGTCGTCGTTTTAGCCACTGAGGCTCGCGCCCGGTTGTGTCATCGCGCTTAGAACGCTTCTAGAAGCCCGGAACACCCAGCCTCTCGTCCTGCCATGCCTTGTAGTGTCGCTCCCATCATCTCCCGAACTTTGGTCGCCGGCATGGCCGACGAGCTCGATGCTCCTGTGCTCTCCCGCTCGCCCCAGCACCACCAACATGCTCACTACGTCCCCGGGAAGTGAACGCGTCGCGCCGTTTGCTCTAGCTCACGCTGAAACCCCGCACCCGCTCGAGCCCGACCTCGGCCGCCGCTAAACCTCATCGTCGGCATCGTTTCCCACCACCCCGCAGCCTCTCGTCCGGTCCTTTGGATGCGGACGAGCGAGAGGACCTCCCTGGTGCTAGTAGCGCGACGAACTGCCGTCCCTAACGCGAGTCCGGTGAGCTCTCACCGTCAGTTTGGTCATCATCGGCGTAGATCCAGTGATGATGACGTGGCTGCTTAATTAGGGTTTAATCACCTAGTTAATTAACCACTTTGACACAGACAGTTGGGCCCCACGCCCTTATTTAATCAAAGTTTAGTTCCTGTTTAGTTTTAGCTAACCACAGAAGGCCCATGTGTCAGTTTGACCTTGGCCCAGTCAGCGTTGACTGGACCCACCTGTCATTGATCCTGACCAGCACTCCATCATTGACCAGTGGGACCCACTAGTCAGGCTTGACCTGGACAGCCGTAGTTGACTCACTGACGTCATGCTTGCAGAACACTGACGCAGTTAAACATTTTCTGGATTTAAAATAATTCAGGAAATTCCATAAAATTGTATAAACTTCAAAAAATTCATAGAAAATAACCTCTAACTCCAAATGATATAATTTATATATGAAAAATGAGCAAAAAATCCAATCTATCCATCTGTACTGGTTTCATGCATGTTTAAACAACTTAACCTCACTGTTTAGTTCAAAACATGATCATGCACTATTTGAATTCATAGCTTGAATCTGAATTTGAACCTTGAGTTCAAATCAACTCAAACCTTTCTATTCTTAGCTGCATTAGCTCAATCATAGCATATTGACATGTCATGATCATGCATCATATTGTGCATTGCACTGATTGTATCCTTTCTGTGTTTGTCGGTGATTGTTCCCCCTTGGTAGACGTATGTTTCGACGATGTGATCAATGACATCGATGAAGAGCTATCTCGCTCCAGGCAAGCAAAACCCCCTTGTTCATTCCGATACAATCCCACTATCTCGCTCCTGCTCTCTTTTACTGCATTAGGACAATAGTGATTCAACTATTACATGCTGCAGTGGTTGAACCCCTTTCCTCTGCATGACCTGTCATTGCCACAGTAAAAAGATGAAACCCACAAGCATGAGTAGGAATTGTTTGAGCCTTGATGTGCCTACTCATTCATGCTTGTTTTTCATGCTTCCTACTGCTTAGAGTTGAGTCAGGTTCGATTCATCGGGGATGAACTGGAATGTGGTGAACATGTCCTACCGTTGAGAGCTAAGTGTGTGAACACGATTTGGTAAAGGTAATGGTGAGAGGCCATGTAGGAGTACATGGTGGGTTGTCTCATTGCAGCCGTCCTCAGGAACTGAGTTCTGTGTTTGTGATCCATGAACAGTTACTACCACACATTGGGCTCCGGTCGCTCCAAGCTCTCTCGACTTATTAATCAACCCGATCTCTGCCCAGGAGTTGCAACTAGTTTCTGGTGTTTGTAGGTTGTGTTAGTAGTCTACCAAGTGGAACCCGGTACAGGTGGGCTTGGGACAGACTAGGCACAGTGGCACGGTGTACCAAGTGGCACCCGGATGGTGGGCTTGGGAACCCTGCTCACATCGTTTGGGGCCGTGAGCGACATTCCGGCCGGATCTCCTTGCGGATGGAACCTGAATAGGCGATAAACCTGGACTAGAGACTTCTGTGGTTAGTCAGGTCATGGTCGACTCCCTCACCAGGCTTCCGCTTGAAGGTTACCGAGATACACGACATGTACATGGTGGTAAGTGCCGAGAGCGTGTGTGAAGAAGTACACCCGTCCCCGTGACTCACATATTACTTCCAAAACCAGATGCAGGGACCGATGATACCGTTCCAGATGATATGACCGAGCTCAAGTGGGAGTTCGATGAAGACTCTCACCGTTACTACGTGTCTTTCCCAGATGATCAGTAGTGGTGCCCAGTTAGGGCGATCGGGGACTATGTTGCATTTGGGGTTTATCTTTATTTTGGTTCCGCAGTCGGACCTTGAGTGTACTTGGATGAATGTAATGTTATTTATGCATTTGTGTGACATGGCAAGTGTAAGCAAACTGTGTATCCTTTTTTCCCTTATTGTATTACATGGGTTGTTTGCGAAGATTACCTCACTTGCAACATTGCTTTCAATGCAGTTATGCCTCTAAGTCGTGCTTCGACACGTGGGAGATATAGCCGCATCGAGGGCATTACAAACTATGTATGTATGGATGGAACTATGTATGTATGGATGAAACTTAAGTGTTGGATATCTCATATATTTGCTATGAAACTTGCCCTGTGAAATATATATATATATATATATCATATATTTTGCTGTGAAAATGCTTGAATATAGCAAAAAACAGAATGAAATGGGGCAATACAGGCACTTTGCCATTTACCACGAACGACAAAGGGGTATTTACCGTCTACCACAGATGGCAAAGTGGCCACATGGCAGCAACCTGTGCTACCTGGGAGCACTGGCGCTGACCCATTTGGTCACTTGTCCATGATATCATTCCCAAACTTAGATATGTCATTCTAAAACACATGGCAAAGAGGCTCTTTACCGTAACTGTCAGTGCCAGAAGAGTATTTCGTCAGCGGTAGATGATAAAGACCTTCGCCATCCGCTTTGGTCATTTGTCGTCTGCCATGGCAGACGGAAAATCAGCTGATTCTTGTAGTGGTTGTAGGTCAGAACCATCCTAATGCAGCTACACAGGATAATCTTGCCCAAGCAAATGATGACTTCATACCTATTCCACAGTCCCCTATGCTGGACAACTTTGCTCCTACCATGGCCAACAGCCCAGTATTTGTCCCAAGCAACACTGCTATGAATTATGAGACCAATACTGCTGCTGGTAGCTCTGAATACTACCCAAATATCTATGGAGATGATGAATTGTCGGGTAGTATTGTTGCACTCCAAGGCCTCATTGACAATCTGGTCTCCAATGCCCATGATATCATTCCCAAACTTAGAGGAGCCAAGACTGTAAATGCCAAATTTAACCTTTTTAATGCAACAACCTACATTTGAGAGCTCTGCTAGCATTGTTGAGATTACTGAGGAATATTTTGCTGAAACTAGCAAGCCTGTGAATGGCTCCAACAAGAGGAAGAAATAGGTCCTTGTGGATGAGTCTCTCTGTAGGAGAAGTGGAAGGATTGCTCAGATCAACATGGGGTTTAAAGATAAACTATTTGTACTGGTTGCTAAAGAAAAGGGCAAGGAGAAAATGCAGGCTCCACAGTCTGAAGCAAAAACTATCAATAATAAGAAAACTGAAGTTGCTTTGAATTTGGGTCCCAAATTTGATGCCTTTGTTGTGGATAAGCAGGCAACACCTCTCAAGTGCTCCCCATTGGCACATTGCAGGCTATTGGTACTGGGTCTTGCAAGATGGAACTTCATGAAGTGTCATCCACTTAACTTCAGTATGACAGTTCCAACGAATAGTCAAAATTTCTGTAAATGGCACATGCCCTGCTATATGTTTAGCAGAACCTTTATCAAAGGCCATTGTATTCTGCTCTATGTAATGAATTTCATCAGAAATTTTTACTCCAGTACATTGGAGCACTCGATGATAGTGGGAGATTTCAACTTCATTAGGAGCCCAGAAGATAGAAACAAATCAGGTAGGGTGGATATCCAAATAGTATGATGATATTCAACAACATTATCATTAATCAAGACCTTATGGAGATCCCTCTCAAAGGTAGAAAATACACCTGGAGAAACATGCAGGACGAGTCTCTATTTGAGAAACTAGACTGGATCTTCACAGGCTCTAATTGGACTGGCAAATTTCTGAATGCTCTAGCAATTCCTCTTGCCAAGATTTCATCTGATCATGTCCCTATTAGGTACAAATTGATAGCCATATCCCTAAATGTCATATCTTCAGACTTGAGGAATTCTAGATTGAACTCGAGGGCTTTATTGAAACAGTAGGAAACCATTGGTTGAACAATGCTCACTTTGGTGACTCAGCAAAAAACATTGTCTCGAAATTTAAGTCAATCAAAAAAGGCTTAAAAAATTGGAGTAAAAAGCTATGACAGCTGAACCTGACCATGCAGAAATGTTGTTTCCATGTCAAGTTACTTGATGGGCCAGAAGATCAAACACCATTGTCCAAGCCCAAAAAGAACTTCAGGAAGATACATATTGATCATACCAATAACCTCCTTGAAGCTGAGAGAAAATACTAGAAAATCAGAGCAAATATCAAATGGGCCAGATTGGTTGATGAAAATACAAAAAATTCCATACCATTGCTACTCAAGTATTCAGAAATAATTATATATCCTTCTTACTGAATTCTAACAATAATATTGTCCATGGTCATGAACAGAAAACTGCTATTTTGTGGCAATCCTTGAAAGACAGAATTTATACAAGAGAAGCTACTATAAAAAACTTAAACATTGATGAATTGGCCAGCCATGAACATCTACAAGATCTAGAGAAGCCCTTCACCAAGGAAGAGGTTGATGAGGTGATTAAGTCCATGCCAAATGATAAATGATGAGGCCCTGATGGCTTTAATGGACTATTGTTGAGGAAATGGCATCATACCATCAAAGAAAGCTTTTATAAGATAATCTAAGACTTTCATGATGAAAAAGTAGACTTATCGCTAGTCAACTCAGCATACATAGCTCTAGTTTCTAAGAAGGAAAATCCTAAGCCCCCCAATGAGTTCGAGCCCATCTCCCTGATGAGCATGTGAATCAAAGTACTCACAAAAATTTTAGGAAACGGAGTACAAAAGATCATTATTCCTATGGTCGGTGTAAACTAGTATGGTTTTATTAAAAAAAATACCATTCAAGCCCGCCTTGCATGGCCTTTTGAGTATATCCATATGTGCCACTAATCCAAGAGGCAGATCATCATCTTCAAAATTGATTTCGAAAAAGCATTTGAAAAACTGGATTAGAATGACATACTATACATGGTTAAACACCTAGGCTTTGATGAATGGACTGGGTCAATCAAATGGTTACTCACAACGACATATGCATTTGTTATTCTCAATGGAGTGCATGGTAAGATTAAAAAATTCAAAGTAGGAGTCATCCAAGGAGACCCATTGTCCCATATACTCTATGTCATTGATGCTGAGCTTCTACAAGTTTATTTAATAAATCATGGCAAGAAGGTCATCTGTCTACTCCTATTGAGAACCATGGTTGTATGAACTACCCCATCATATAGTATGCATATGACACATTGATCATCATGCCAACTGATCGTCAACAACTCAGTCACATGGTACACATATATAAAATCTCCTCTGAATTCACCGGGCTTAAGGTAAACTATAGTAATTCCTCCCTTTTACCAATTTAAATCTATAAAGAAGCTAGCCAACTCACCTCCACAAGACTCCTCCGATTGGAGCTTCGTCGGCCGTCGGATCTTCCCCTCTGGCTCGCCTGAACCATTGAATCTTCACTTGCAGTTAAATTGTTTTTCACCTCTCAGTCATTTTCCTTGCCCAATGACGAGTGGGATCGTCTCAAGTTTGCATTGGCTGTCTCAGCAGCGGGTCATCTTCGGGCGGGTGAACCTTTCCTCGTGCGCCGCGCGTCCCGTGGCTGGGACGAGGAGCCCATTGGACATAACCGCACCAAACCCTAGCCCCCCATCCACAGCCACCGGCTCCTTCTCACAGCCGCCACACCATTCCTCCCTTCCGCCCCCTCCTCCTCCCCGGATCCCCACCAGAGCGCCGACCTGTAGGCAAAGGGCAACATCGACGACGCTCAGTTAGATCTGTAGGAGAGAGAAGATGAGAGGGAGACAGAGGAGGGAGAAAGAGAGGAAGAGGGGAGGAGGCACGACGTCGGATGGGAGGGAGCAGGGGAGGGCCAAGAGGCCAGCGGTGTGGGGTGGAGCAGCGAGGCCGAAGACCGGGCAGCAGACGCCTCACGGGGTGGAGGAGAGGCCGGCGATAGGGAAAAGCAGGTGATAGAGGCCGTCACCTCTCCTCACCTCCTCTCATGTTCCAGTGGTGGCGCCGCCGGGGATGAGGGGAGCAGCAGCCACAGCAGGCGGTGATGCTGGCGAAGCGGTGGTCCATGGTGCCTTCGACGTTGTCGTCCTTGCCAGAAGGTGAGGCCAAGATGGATCTCAACATTCTCTGTGAGATTCGTCATCCATGGAAGATGCAGAAGAAAAAATCATGCAGGTTCCCCTGTTGTTTCCCTTGGTTCTTTAATCTAATTTGGATATCTTTTTTTATGTTTTTCTGAAGAAGATGTGTGTAGATCGAACGAAGAAGATAAGAGGAAGGATCTTGAGGAAGAGGAAAAACAAGGTGAGCTCTATCTCTAATCTGCCTAGATATTTTTCGTTTCCAAGTTATACTCTAAATCATGTATATGGACAAATTAATGGGTCTGATAGTGATTGTTCTTTGTGTTTTTTTATTGGTTCATTTCTTGGTTATTTACTACTCTCACTTCAAGATGCTTGTTCATTCTCCTTACCTGCATTTCTCCCTCACTCCGATCAGGCAATGGGACTGTTGATCAGGTACAAGAGCTTCTTCAGAAAACCCATGTTGCTTTTCTAAATCGCAATTTTCTTCAAGGTAAAACCAGCCAAGCCGGAGACTACTACAACCCTTTTTGCAATATATAGTTGAGAGAATTCGCCCCTGCTACTAAATCATGTATATATGGCTGCTAAATTGTTATGCTTTTGGTCTTTTCTGAATTTAGTTAGAATAAATACTTCTAGAATACCTCTTATAATATGGAAGTCTGTTCATGCAGCTCTGAATGCTGTTCCGTTCCTTGATAAATACATCGCTCTACGGGGTTGATTAAAGAAGTTAACTCTTCTTCATAAAAGTTTTTCAAATGCCCTGATGGGACGACCCTAAACATGGATAGTTAAACATGGTATATCAAATCAAACACCTGATTGGTAAAATGGAGTTCTATTGGTCCTAACTGCTGTACTAAATCCTTCAAAAAGAAAAAAAGTTCTATACTAAATAAACTATCTGCTCTATTATTTTTATCTATTAGTCTTGATTCCATCCATGTATTTATAGTACCCTGGGTAGCTGCAGCAGTGGTGCTCTTTGTTTCTCTCTCTGTAGGGAACTTCCGGATGGGATTTAGACAAGGAAAAGGAGACCCATGTGAAATCGACCATCCTGGTGGTGCCTCAACCAATGCGGGTCGACGGATAGCACCGGTGAGCGCGGTGCTTGGTGCAGCGAGCTGGATAGGTGGCAGGAGAGGTGTCCATGGGTGTGGCTTGGGGACCTCCACACGCATCAAGAGACGACGAGTGCATCCGACGCCACCATGTTGCTGGTCCTAGGGAACAAGGTATTGGCATTTGTAGTTGTACAACACTAGTGAACCGGCATGCGATGCAGTTGTTTGGTCCATTCCCGTGTAAACTATGAACTGAATGGCTATTGTGTTGATGCATATATTCATATAATTGAAGTTTAGTTTTATTATGTCCATATCTTTGATTCTTTATACTTTAGTGTGGTCTGAGATATAATGAATTATTTCATGTCTATCTCATATCTATTTATACTTTGTTTGGAAATTGCAGCATCCTCTCCTAACTGCTTCTACTGCACTTCATGGAAATAGCTTTTCTTTGCAGATGTGATTTGGATTCTTGCTCTACGCAACCATTTCTTGTGATTAGCTTCAGAAGATGGCGAGAGCCGTTGGTCAAATTAGTTTGCTAATTTGATTCACATCCTTTGTAAAAAAACTATGTTCATAGATCATGTTGTATGCGATTAGGATGCTCCCTTCTTTATTCATTAGATTCAAGCAGTTTGTTTGTGCAACAATCTTGCTGCTGACATCAGATTTTACAATTTGGGGTGTGGGTTTTGCTACTGGTGACACCCCATGAATAGTAGCTAGTGCGTACATTTTCATAGATATTTATATCATACTGAGATAACACTCTTCCAAGCGGAATGTTTGTTTTTATATACCTCTAGATGCTAATTTACCGTTCTTAATTTTGGCGGGGATATTCCTTCATTTGCTTGGTTGGCTGTCAATGCTCTCCAATTTTTTAATATCTCCCATGGCTAAATTTAGTCCAACATTTCTAGTATATATCTTCTTCTGCTATCAATGTTAATTCTGCCATAAGCATATTACTCTCCTAGCATTTTTTTCTTTCGATGAAAAACACAAACACTTGTTCAGTTTTTTACTACATAGAAAAAGATAAGTTCAATTTGGTTTATAATGTTCATGTCAGCCTTTGCCTAAGCAAAAAAGGTAACCAGTTTATATTGTAATCTGGTTTTTAGTTTTTCTTTGATTCAACCTTTTTTTTGTGTGATGTCTAACTATTAGATTGTCTGGAACATCTCGGAACAACCTTTCATGTCCCTGATATTATCTCGTTTCCTGAACAATATTATTTTATTTGCTTTATCTGCCACCATGAATTCCTAGAGTTCCTTTCTCTCCTTCTAATTGACATTCTTAGATGTGATTCTATTAGAAATTTTATGCCATGGCAGAAATAACGGTTGATTGCTCTGGTTTAGCCTTTATGTCAGTTGTTGCTGAGGGTGAAGTTTCTCATTTTTCAGAATTTGTAGTAGCCGGGATGTGTATAATATGGATAACTGAACTGGTGTTTAGGGGTTTTAGTGCAGGACTGCTACTTGCTTGATTAGTTGGATCAACTGGTGTTTAGAGATTTCAGTGCGAGTAATTTTTCAGTTTCGATTGCAGGGCTTTGATATGCACCATGAGGATTGAAACAAGTCTTATATAGGGCTGCTAAATTATTATGATTTTGATCTTTTCTGAATTTAGTTAGCATAAATACTTCCAGAATACCTCTTATAATATGAAAGTCTGTTGGTAACAACACTGATTTTGCCTGTTTGTGGAACATGCTTCATTTTTGCAGGTAAAAGAAGGAAGAGAACATTGGAGAAAAAGGCAGCAGGACGTATTCTCTAAGCTTTCTCAAATGTTTGAACAATTAGAAGATAGTTACAATCATTTTTCTCTTGCCTTATTACATCTTGATGTTAACAGGCTTTGGAAGGTACTATGCGCCCCGTTCAAGGTTTACATAATTTGCACCATCCTATTACAGTTTGTTCTGATGACATAATTGACTAGTTCTTCCTTGAGTAAATTAATATTGTGGCTGCTACTCCTTTGTGCATTGTTACATAGAGTTATATAATTGTGAAGGTGTGTACACATCAACATATAATTCCCATGATCCTATTACAGTTTGTTCTGACGACAATATTGAGCAGCTCTTACTTGAGTAAATTGTGCAGCTCTTCCTTGAGTAAATTAGTATTGCAGTTACTAAGCCTTTGTGCATTCCGATATAGCTCTACTAAAATACTACTTTCTTATGCCCATTTTAAACCGAGACCTGACTTTACATCATTTCTATTCTCATCCATTCTCCTAAATTTTAGTCCGCTTCAGCAATGCTATGACCTGACACTTCATTAATATATATATATATATATATATGAAAAATGACCGTAATTTTGTTGTTGTGATGCCACCCGAACGGCTGCAAGCCCAAGATAACATCGGTAATATCCTTCGCATATTTGGAAGGCGCGGAACAATATCGTTTCAACTTAGTCAGGTGCTGGCCCATGGATGTTATTTCTCGCTGATGTTTTATTTAATTATTTTGAAACGAGACAAAAGACTTCCATTTTCATTAGCTTACAAGATAGTGAGAATTGCCTGGTTAATTGAGGAAAACCGGGCTAAAACCAATACAACTCAACCCACACAACATGGGTACCACCAGCCAACCTGGCCACATGCTAACAGATGGCTACACACGCGAACAATTAACAACTCCGACTTTCAAGACGGGCTTCACAAGGGAAATATGCAGGATTTGCGTTGATCATGCCCTTCGCAAATGATCACCGAGTGTCTATCATCATCACCACCTGGACTCCCTCAGAAATCAACGCCCCCGAAATGGCCGCCTTGGCGAACCACATCGTTCACATGAATTGTAGACAACTTTGTTGCTGATGTGAATATCTCTGGATGTGATGTCCGTCATTCACATCTTATAGATTATATAACTCTGTGCTACGAAATTAGAATTTGTATATACATCTCATTATAGACAACAAAATATACCATGTTTTTCCTACTAAAGAGGATTAGATTTGTTACATGCATTTTGTTTGAAACAGAACTCTATGTTACCAAATTTAATTGTGTATATACATCTTATTGTTGATAACAAGCCCTGTTTTTTCATATAAGAAAGATTAAATTTGTTGTCATATGTGCATACCCGTAACTATATCAACTAAACCATGGATTTCTTTTCATCGCTAACATGGAATTAGCAGGTCTCTGCGCCATTTGGCGCAATGGGTGGTTTAGTTGAAGGTTCTTGCAGCATGAAACTATTTTCATCGACAACATGTCTTCAGCGGGTCTCTGGCCCATTTGGCGCAACGGGTCAACTAGTGAACATAACAGATGAAAGAGCTCTGCAACTTTCCAACATACTTGGATGTAAAAAATAAAGCATGCATTTCACATATCTTGGTTTACCAATGGGCTCCACAAGACCAAATATTGATGATTTGATGCCCATGGTGTCAAGATTAGATGTCAGGCTATCTGGTATCGCACCTATGATCTCATATACAGGAAGATTGGTCCATCTTAAAGTCGTGGTCAATGCATTGCCCATTTTTGCAATGTGCAACATCAGAGTTGCCTTTACCATCCTAGATCATTTTGAAAAATCTGGCAGGTGCTTCTTATGGTATTGGAAGAATATTAACGAACATGGCAAATGTCTAGCCAAATGGGAGAAGGTATGTTTAATCAAAAAGATAGTGGCCTAGAGTACTAGAGCTCAGAACTCATAACAGAGCATGTCTGACAAAGTTCATACACAAGTTCTTTAATAAGTATGGCATAACATGGGTGAAAATATTATGGAACTCATACTAAAACAATGGTGAGCTACCAACTTATCCAACAAAGGTTGGATCATGGGTGGAGAGATTGCTGCTATGTTCTAAATAATTTCAAAAGCATGTAACTTTGCAAAGTTGGTGATGGATCTACTTTCAGGTTATGGTACGATAAATGGGAGGATGATAATCGTGAGAATAAATTCCCCAACTAATTTCATATGCTAAAAACAAGGATATAACATTTGCTGCTACACATGATATAGCTACGGAAGGTCTATATGAAATGTTTCATCTACGCATGTCAACTGTTGCCGTACAACAAATCATATCTTTGAGGAACATGATCAATATTGCAAGCAACAATAGCAGAGACAATTGGCACTTCTATTGGTCATCTACAAGGTATTCCACCAAAAGGATTTATCTATAATTGATTGGAAACCCACCATATACCCCTTAACCATTCCAATGGATTTGGAAATCTGGATGCTTAGCGGAAAAAATACTTCTGGTTACGGCTACTTGATAGGCTAAATACTAGAGACTTGCTAGCAAGGAAACACTTCTGTATTCAATCAAGCAAATGTGTCCTATGTGATAATGAGCCTAATGAACACCTGAAGCATCTATTTTTCCCGTGTGACTTCAGCCACAATTTCTGGATATCTATTGGGATTGAATGGAACACTGACCATAGCATCAACCAAATGCTAGATAAAGCAAAAAACCAGAACAAACATTCAATCATTCAGAGCATGCTTGATTGCTACATGCTGGTCCATCTGGAAGAACAGAAACATCATTGTTTTTTACCACAAGACAAATAGCTTAGAATATTGCAATGCCTGTTTCAAGGAACAATTACAGTCATGAGGAAAGCAAAACCAAGCCGGAAGGAAGGGATGCAAACTTAGCTAGATTATTTGTAAATCTATCATAGGCATACACATAGCCATATTCACATTGTACATCGACTTGTAACACCACTCTTATATTAATCAAAAAAGTGTTACAGTAGGGGTTTACCCTACTATTTTTGCTCAAAAAAATAGATAAGACTTTTCCCAGTAGTGAAAGGGAGATGCAAGCATTGTTGGTGAAGTAGAAAATGGTACAAGAGAAGTCGACAATGCAATATGCATGTGGATCTTTAATAGCAGATATATTTTGGTCATATTGCACCATATCATTCGCTTCTCATCGTTAGGTGCTTAAATTTGACCTTCCCATTTGATCTTAAAAATTTAAGTCTGATTGGGAATCACAGTGGTTGATAAAATAGGTGGGATGTGGGAAGTGAAACTTTAGTGCTTGCTATAACGTGCTTGAGGCATTTTTTGAGATCTACGGTAGCAGTGCGTGGGCATTGTACTGGTATAACATAACTATATACAGGTGTAAATGTTCCTTCAAAAAATTACATGTATGTGTTTCGAATTTTGAAATTGCATGTGTCCCAATTTTGATATTTAAATAATACACTATCATTTACTGCAATGCACGTGCAATTTCCAGTGAAGGACAATTGGCCAGTGATCTGAATGTACATGGTACTTGTGAATAATGGGCCGCAGCACCATGTCCAGCCGCTCTTGAGTGAAAATGGAGTGAAAGCTTGCTCCGAGATACTATCGTCATTTTCCAAGAGGTGGTTTTGAAGTAATTCAGGTTGCCTCAGTCACCAAGGGATAGGCCTCTGTCTAACTCTGCATTGGTCTCAAGCCCTGTTTCAGGTTGGGACGGACCGTGCCAAGATCATCACTTTTGTAAAAGTTGGGCTGGGTGATCGATCCAAAAATATGCACCAAGTTGCAGAGATAGTGCATCTGCTCAACGAACGCAACACTGAAATTCATAAGATTATTAGTCATGGGCAGAATAAAGCTGGGCATGTAATGGTGGCAATTGGTCATGGAGAGCAGCACACAGCTTCTTGGCTTACACATGCTCGCTCCCCAGGAGATTATCATTATGATTACCGATGATTGTAAAACTGTTATAGCTTGAGTAATGAAATGCCCCCCGCCAGCGGAAAAAAACGCGCCACCGTCCCAAATGAAACCTGCATAGTTGACTAAAAAAATCAAAATAACAAATTCAATCAAATATCAGGTGACTATGCACTAGCCAGACCATATGTGCAACGCACTGTGTCTTGTTCAAAAATCATAGGTGCCAAATGCATAAACTAATACCAAACTATCAAGATGACACATTTTCTTATACACTATGTATCTTGTTACGGAATACTACTAATTAATTTCCCTTGTAATTTTGGAGCGAATAAATACCATAATCTTGGTATGGAGTATTACTAATTAATTCCGTCTGTAAATAATATTGGGAGGCAATAAAATGTCACAATGTTATAATGGAAAACTAATTAATTTCATATGGTTATTTTTAGGAGGCAATAAATGCCCTAATTGTGTATATGGAATACTAAGAAACTCCTTATGGATGTATTTGTAGTCTGTCAATCGATACCTATAGGATATTCCATGATGTGCGTATAATCCGAGGATCCTTATTAATCATGGCAAATTGTAAAAAGGAAACTCGCCAAAGAAGGAATGAATAAAATGGCAAACATTGATACTCCAAGAATCGGCCATGCCTCTATATAAACAGCAGAAGGAACCAGCAAAGTAGTACAAGTCTAAACCAAACGGACATAGGAGAAGAGAACACTAAACAATTTCATTATGGCTCTAATCCGGATCAACACTGGTGTTCTGTGCTTGATGGCACTTTTGATGGTTTTAACCACTTTATTGTCGAGTGAAGCATCAGGGAGGAAGATAGGTACATTTCTATTTACCAGAGCTTATCAACTGTAGTATATATGAATTTGTGGTTTCCTAGAGCTAGATAAAAAATTGATCCTATTGCATCATTCTCTGTTGCCAATGATATGAATGTTTCTTATGAAGTTTGATCGTTCAAGTTAATATATGCAAGTATTTTTGCAAGAGAAAACTGTTTCAACCGTGCCTAATAGAGTGAGGTGTTTAGTTAAGATAGGCAAGTATCTTTTTCCTCATACTCGCAAAAAATAGATATAAAACTATTTTTCCTTGTAGTGCAAACTTGTGCGTCGCGTTCGTCCCCTTATTTAAAAGTTATCATGCCTCATAGTACTTTAAACCTAGTGTTATTTAACAATGGCATGGAAAGAAAGAGGTGTTTTCCTTGTGATTTTATGATCACCATTACAATTCTACCATGGTACATATGGTTTCCATAGTACATAATAATTATATACCAGCCAGTAGATGTTCTTCCTATGTTTGTATTAGCACTCCACTGTTGTCCTACTATTTGCATAGTACATTGATTTCACAGAATCCTAGTTTAAATACGAACAACAAGAGGTTCTGATGGCACCTTTTATTTTTTATTGTTGTAGGCAAGGAAGCTAACATTGGCGTCGAGGGGCACCGTGAACCCTACACTCCATGTACGGATCCTTCATTTTGTAATGATATCTGCAATAGAGATGGTTACGGAGGTGGGACCTGCCGTGATGGTCACTGCGAATGCATCAGATAATTGTAGCAAGAAAATGACCAAGAATAATGTTTGGAAATAAAGATTCACTTGGGAGCATTATGAATTGTTTTTCCAGCTGGAATAATTTAATTGAACATTTTTATTTTCCTACTCTTTGTATTTGAACCCATATCATGGCTTTTTTAACATAGATGCTCATATACACGTGCATTACACTCACGGTATTGGGACAATTTTTGGGAAAAATTAAAATTAAATCTACCACCAAAGTATAATTAATACTATGATTTCAATCAGAATGTTTTTTCATCTAAATCTGGAACTATACACTAGATAGTGTCAAATCTTTTAAACTTATCCATACCTTTGTGCAGACCTTGATGTATCGACTTGAATATGTAGCAAACAATCATCTTTGATACCAAGAGCTAGGACAGCTGGAAAACATATTATGGCTTATTGGCTATTGGGACCAAATAGATTCATTGTTATTGCACACAAAATAAGCGCATACCAATGGTCCATCAAACATATTCAGCTGGAAACTAACGAGCTGCAGCGTATTTTTGTTCCTGGCTATCTACCACAACAATGTTTGCCCTTCTCCGACAAAGGATGGGTGATGACGAAGGTGCGCCTTTTGGCTAGCTCCAGTGCTTGTAGTCGTCGCTAAGTGGTCTATGGACCTGGATGTAAATTTTACTTCTAGTGTTCTTTGAACTACCTGATAGTTGGTGAATACTGCCTCAGTTGCATTTCTTATAATTCCTCGTAATTTCATTTTTATTCCTCTAGAGAAATGGAAAGTATCTCTCTCATGATTTTATGTATCTCTCTTTAACTCCCCAAGTCCGATGCGCCAGGTGTCTTCCAGTTATTCGTCGTTGTTGCCATTACATTTTCTTGTGTGCTACATTTTGCCATGTCATCATGTGCATTAGATCATCATATTTTTCAAAACTTGCATCCGGTCACTTTCTCCATTGTCCGTTTCGACATCCGACACTCTCACGTGCACCCGTTGCACCTTCCAGTTCTCGTTTCGTGAGCGAGACAAAAATGTTCTCATCAAGGACCGAGATTTGTCGAGTGGCCTTGGTATATCACCGATAGACCGCCTGTAAAATTTCGTTCCATTTGGAGGTTGTTTGATGCCCCAACGGTTAATCGCGTTAACCGAAACCCCTCCTTCTCTTTGCAGCCCAGCACCCCTTCATAATAGCCCAATAGCCCATCTAAACCCCCTCCATCCTCTCTGTCGTTGGATCACGATCGCGTGGGAGAAAATCGCACCTCATTTGCCCTCTCCTAGCTCCCTATACCTATATATAGGTCGTCCGAATTCGCGGTCCAAACCCTAGCTGCCATCTTCCCTCCACGCCGCCGGACACGTCCGTCCACGCCGGACGGATCCAACGCCGCTGCCCTCGACGAATCGGAAGGCGCCATGTCACCCGCTACCGTCTCCTCCACGCAGACCCGCAGGGCCCATTGCCGGCCTGCCACCGGGCCGAACCGGGCCGCGCCTCATGCCGGCGCCTGAGCCGCCCGCATCGTCACCTTGTGCCGCCGCTGCGTCGCCGCAAGCTCGCGCCGCCTCCGCCCCACAGCTCATCGCGCAAACCGCCTGTTGACATGTTTTGATGTTCATGTTATGCTCTATCATGCCATGCCATTTGATGCCTCATATATGTCCTGTAGCATATGTTTTCATTGCCATGAACATGCCTAAATGATGTTCGAGTTTTCTGTTAACTTCATGATGCCATGTTTTGAGCTTGTTATTAATTAAACTATGTCTCTTTTAGAGGTGCTCCCATTACATGATATGAAGTATGCTATGCGTATTTTGTCCACATGCCAAGTTTGATAATTTTAGACTTCATATGACCTCTGTTCCAAGCTTGCTAATATGCTATGCTAAAGTTGTTGTTTTATACTTGTTGAAACTGTTATAAAATTCAAACTTGTCTTGATGGTTCCCACTAGTCCATGAGTCATATGGTTATGATGCCTTGATGTTTTTGCTCTTTGTTATGTGTAATTTTATGCCATGCCCTTGGTTGCCATATAACTTGCTGTAGCTTGTCTCTTTCTTGCTCTCAAGTTGCCATCATGCTAAATATGTTATCCTGTTAACAACATGTTCCTTTTTGCATGAATCATAGTAATTACTCCATTCCTCATATGAAATTGTGCCCATGGACTAAGTTAAAGTATATAATGTCTACTATATGCCCATGTATTTTGCATGATTACTTAATTTTCTATGCTTGCTGTTATGTGCCTCCGAAGTCAGCATCATAATGTTATTGTTTTGCATTCCCAGATTTCCTCTAGTCTGAGAATCATCTTATATCCTGTTGCATCTTGTCTTGTTGATTGCCATTGATCTAGGGCTCTTATGGAGATGCTTAGTAATCATGTTTTGCCATGTTCAACTTGTACTAGAATGCCATGCTTTTGCTTGTTATGTTCTTGCACTATAGCATCATTGTTTCATGCCTCCAACATGTCAACATGTTATTTCTCCTCAAGCATATGATCTGTTTTTCACTAAGTCATAATCTGTGTTATCAAGTTGCTTTTCGCATTGATCATCTTGGATTAATCCTGATGCCTATGAACTTGAAACTTAGTGTAATTTGGAGCATGCAATCTGTACTTTGAGTGCATATCAAGTTTGTGTCCATATGTTTCCTCTAGCTTGTTGTTTCCTTCATTGCAAAGTGCTTAGTTGCTCTTTTTGGCAGATTGTGTTTGAAACGTGAATTGGGTGTATGTGTTGAACCGTGGCTCCGTTTTGAGCATGCTCTATATGAAACTTGCTTAGTTGTGCATGTAGTTTCATGTTGCCTTGTTGAATCCTTATTTTGGAGTGTTTGTGATGTTGTTTTGCTTGCATTTTGCAATCAGTGCCATGTTTAACTTGTTTTGCTCATATCTTCTAGGCCGTAGCTCCGAATTAAACGAACTTTATATGTAACTTGACTAGAAAACCGTGTAGATCATCTTGGTGCACTTTAACTTGATGTTTAACAACTTTAACATAAAGTTTTATTCAGATCAGTACCAATTTCGAAATTTACATATGAGGACTTACCAGAATTGTTATATGTTGTTTTCGGCCTCATTTAAACTTGCTTTGATGTGTTGTTCTTGTATGCATCATCTCTTGCCATGAGTAGCATCATATAGCCTTGCCATGCATCATACTTGGTTGAGAATCATGTCATGTTTATGTGTTGTGTGCTTACCATGTTGCTTGTTTCTTTCCAGTTGTGCTCCTTCTCGATAGTTCCTGTTTCGTTGCGATTGTGAGGATTCGTTCGACTACGTGGGATCGTCTTCTTCATGGACTCGTTCTTCTTCCTAGCAGGATTTCAGGCAAGATGACCGTCACCTTGGATCTCACTACTATCTTTGCTATGCTAGTTATCTCGATGTTATCGATGTGTCGCGCTACGTACCACTTGTTTATCAAGTCTCCCAAATTGCCATGATTAGCCTCTAACCTTTTCACCCTTCCTAGCAAACCGTTGTTTGGCTATGTTACCACTTTGCTCAGCCGCTCTTATAGCCTTGCTAGTTGCAGGTGCAGGTTGTTCCATGCTAGGGCATGGATATTTTGGGATATCACAATATCTCTTATTTTAACTAATGCACACATATACTTGGTAAAGGGTGGAAGGCTCGGCCTTATGCCTCGTGTTTTTTTCCACTCTTGCCACCCTAGTTTCCGTCATACTGGTGTTATGTTCCTTGATTTTGCGTCCCTAACATGGTGAGGGTTTATGGGCCCCTCTTGATAGTTCGCTTTGAATAAAACTCTTCCAGCAAGGCTCAACATTGGTTTTAACATTTGCCATAATAATACTTGAACTAAATAATTAATTGGCATAGGGCGTCATGAACCCGCGGATTCTTTCTACATAGCAGGGGGGCCATGTTGGTCCCAAACTAGAGCACCGTGCGGGACAACCCTAGGCAACTTGGGGTATTTGGATCATGTACGCTTCGCTTATCCGGTCGTGGCCTCAGACGAGATACGTGCGGCTACTATTAGGGTGTCGGAATGCTGGGAGGTTTTGCTGGATTAGTTTTACTATTGTCAAAATGTATTGTGCACCGGGATTCCGAGTCTGATCGGAGGGTCCTGCGATGGAGGATTGTCTCCGCAGATCGTGAGCTTGTCATGGGCTAAGTTGGGACACCCCTGCCGGGTTTAAACTTTCTAGAGCCATGCCCGCAGTTATGTGGCAGATGGGAATTTGTTAATATCCGGTTGTAGAGGACTTGAAGTAAACTCATTCAAAATACACCAACCAAGTGCTTAACCGTGACTGTCTCTTTTCGGGGAAGTTCAAGAGGAGAACACGGTTGGGTTATGTTTGAACGTAAGTAGTTCAGGATCACTTCTTCATCATTACTAGTTTGCGACCGTTTGCGTAGATTCTCATCTTCCTCTTGTACTCGTGAGTTAGCCACCATACATTGCTTAGTCCCTGCTGCAACCTCACCACTTATTCTTTTCCTACCCATTAAGCTTTGCTAGTCTTGATACCCATGGTAATGGGATTGTTGAGTCCTCGTGGCTCACAGTTTACTACAACAACAGTTGCAGGTACATGTAATGTGATGATCATGACGTGAGAGCGATGTTTACTTGTTTTGGAGTTCTTCTTCTTCATTGATCTTGGGTTAGGTTCCTGGTCGGCAGCCTGGGCTAGCAGGGTGGATGTCGTTTGAGCTTTTGTTTGTGCTACATCTGTAGTCGGATGTTGTTCGCATGTATGAAGTTGATGTATTCTTATGGCATTTGTATGTCTTGTATGTATCCCCAACTATTATGTAATGGTACGATGTAATGATATCCACCTTTCAAAAGCGTGTCAAGATGCGGTGCTATCCTTGGTGGGACCTTCGAGTTCCTTTTGGATAGGGTCGCATATTGGGCGTGACACTCTCCTTGTAGGAAAGGAAGGAAAGTATCTTTCTTGATTGCTTGTATCTCTTTATTTCTTGTGCTAGGCTAATACATCTTACGTCAAAAGAATGGAGGAGTAGATCAAAAGTTTTCTCGCAAAAAAATGATCAGCCGTTGCAAAATGGATTTTAGTGCTAGGCTAGTTGAGCTATTATAAACTATGCCGAACGCCTCCACTTATTAACCAAATATTTACTATCAAAAAAATTTTTGCCCAAAAAATACGTATGGTCTAAAAATATCTAAAAAATTTAAGGTTTCCTTCATCTATTTTTATTCCTTACTTACGGATCCGAGGAGTGGTCGCCGTCCTAAATGGTCTACTTATCGATGGATTGATAAATGTTTAGAATTTTGTGATAACTTTTGATGAACCTTTTCATCTATCCTCGGATGTATGCTATCCCTTGTACTTATATTAGTTTTCTATTTACTAATGTCTAAGCTTTTCTCTTTAAAACTGTTTTCATCTAGACGAACAAATTAGATCTTTCTTTGGTAACCTATCGCTATCCCCCATACACTGCATTGTTCCGTAGCCCGCTCCTCCCGCCCACCGCACCGACACACCTGCGAGGTTCTTCTCCTTGAAGGTCCCCTTCATGGAGTCATCGGTGTCAGTGGAGTTCTAGGTGTGACTGTTGGTGGCCTGTAGGCTTCTTAGATGAATATTGTGTACCATAAAACGTTGGAGAGAATTACACGTATAATCCTCATCCTCATCCTCAAGCAACGTCTACGTAGGCTATCGCGGGGAATCATTTTCTCTGCACATTCAAACGGGATAGGTGCCTTATCGACCCCTCCTTAGTGAGAACCCCAGATATATTCGCTCCACATAGGAGTCGAACTCTGGTTGACGGGAGCACCACTGTGATCGCAGCCATTGGTCTACTGCCCTGAAAACATAGGAGCCTCATGTTAGGCGATTATAGTTTCGAGGGGACGCACGATTGATCTTGATCGGTGGGGCGCATACGGGGGTGGTGTCGGGATGGATCCATTTGGCGATGTCAAAGGGAAGGAAGGCGCTCTCTTGCCACGTGTGGTGAGGGCATGACTGGAGGAGGCGATGGGCAAGTTAGGTCTGAAGGAAGAGAAAGCTACACCACTGGTGATAGATGACGTCGACGAGGGTGAACCGACGAAGTGGTCATTGGCATGGAAAATTCTCCATCGACATACGTTCCATATCCACACAATTTCAAAGGCTCACCATCCAACTTTCGGGGAACCCTAGAGGTCTGATCTTCAGCTCTGAAAGTGAAATCGTCTTTGTGGCAGAATTTCCTCCAATAATGACATATACTTAGCTTTATTACCTCCGATATGCTTACCATAATGACATAAGTTAGCTCTAATATGCTAAGTTAGCTCTAATATGCTTAGTTACCTAGGTTATCTCAATAATGACATATACTTAGCTTACTTATGTAAAAAATGGCAAAATTAGCTTACTTAGGTAAAAAAAATGGCATAATAACCTTCGTAACCTCATAAATATCATATACTTAGCTTATTTTCCTCCAAAATGACATAATAAGATTACTTAGCTAAAAATGGTCCATTTTAGTTAAGTTAGCTCTAAAATGACCTATACTTAGCTTCGTTTCCTCCAAAATGACGTAAGTTAGCTCCAAAATGACACATTTTACCTAAGTTGGCTCCAAATTGACCTAAGTTAGCTCTAAGTTAGCTCAAATATGCTAAGTTAGCTCTAATATGCTTAGTTACCTAGGTTAGCTCAATAATGAACAATACTTAGCTTACTTATGTCAAAAATGGAATAATAAGCTTACTTAGGTTAAAAATGGCATTATAACCTCCATAATCTCATACATATCATATACTTAGCTTATTTTCATCGAAAATGACATAATAAGCTTACTTAGCTCCAAAATGACATACTGTCTGTGAGAACGACACCTATGGGATCACTGGGATCCCTTGTACGGTCGGCGGGCGCGAGGTCGTGAGAAGAGCAGGTTTAGAAGCTAGCACACGTGTCATTTACCCAGGTTCGGGCCGCAAGGATGCGTAAAACCCTAGTACTGCTTTGGTGGATGGATTGAGTGTTCTTGAGCTTTCTGAACTAGCTACGGTGGCTGCGCCGTTCCAAAAAGCCGAATCCCCCTCCTGGTCGTCTCGGGCCTCCTTCTGTAGAAAAAGGGGCTGCCACAGTGGCACATGGGAGGTGGAAAGGCCTACAGTGCGCGAGCTTATCTCACGGCATTACGGGACAAAGCACATTAAATGTGCTACGTAGGTTTCCATTAGCTTTATCGGGATGGGAATGAGGCACGTCGCGTCGGTCGCCGCTTCGCTTCGCCTCGACACGCGCCCATGCTAGCGATGCATGCGGCGCCATGTAGGTAGGCAGGCAGCTCAGGTGGTGCGGTGGTAGGGCCTTCATGAAGATCTGCATGACGCCACAT
Source organism: Triticum urartu (assembly GCF_056163025.1). Lineage (NCBI taxonomy): Eukaryota > Viridiplantae > Streptophyta > Magnoliopsida > Poales > Poaceae > Triticum > Triticum urartu. The sequence goes on along the minus strand of NC_141873.1, from coordinate 424,405,059 downwards.
AGGTGCTTGCTGATTTGGCCTGGCAGCTGCATGTTGCCACGCAGGTGCCTGCCCAGCTGGTTGCGCTGGCAGCTGCATGCGAACGGCGTCAGAGTCTTGGCTGGTGGCGGAGTCTTGGTTGGCATGGGCCTAGCAGTGGCCCTGCTGACGACCTCGGCAAGGGTCTTGCCGGGGGCCCCGCAAGGGTCTTGCCATGGCATTGCTGCCATCCCCGACAAGGGTCTTGCCGGGGATCTTCTGGATTTCCTCGGCTAGGATCCTGCCGAGGGTCGCCGTCTTCTGGTCCTCATGTGAACTCAGATGTTTATGAGCTTGACGAAGATTTGCATGCCACCACAGAGGCGCCTCTCGAGCCAGTTCCAACGCAGTTGGTTAGGTTGGAGCCGGTGGGCTTAAGCGTGGCTCACTCCGCTGGCATCGGGCAAGTTGCCTCAGCAAGGCTCTTGCCGGGGCTCGGGGGGCCGCCTCGGCAAAGACCTTGCCGAGGGAGTCCACCTCGCCCTCTCGCCCTCCTGCGTTTCTGGTCTTGGCGTTGCCTTGGTTTCCTCGTGCTTCGGCTTCTCTCCGGCTTCCCTCCTCTGCCCTGCTAAGTTTGGCCGCGGCGCGTGGCTCTGACTGCCCGTGCACAAGTAAAGGAGTCAAAAGGAGAGCCCCTACTTTTGTACACCGACAGGAGCTCCCGGGCCTGGGCCATACATAAGTGCGACGCGTTGTTGGGCTAGGCCTAGAACGGTGCGCGGGCAGGTGGGGCGGATTTCACCATAGTAATTTCTCGTCCGCTGCGCTTCCCCATGACCCACGTTGAACGCGCGACATGGAGGGTCGTACGCAACGTGGGGGTCATGCATGGGGCGGTTTCCGCATGCATGCATCACATCGTGGTAAAGAGGTGGCCTGCGCCTTCCCCGTAAAAGGAGGGAGGCGCAGAGGCACGACCCATTTACTAGGGTGGACTCAGGTCATGGTCTTCAAGGCGCCCGCGCCCCACGATCACGGGGTGGGGAGCGGCCGCTTCGCCTGTCCCTTTAATGCTGCTCGCTCGCCATGTGTCCTTCATGCAGGTGGCAGGAGGAGGAAGCGGGAAACCGGGCAGTCGCTGATTGGGGCAGCAGGCCGGTCCTGATTCCCTGTGCGCCCGATGACCGGATTGGTCGAGTGGGGCGACCGAGCCCCGACTCCGCCCCTTTATAAGGAGGGGAGGGGGGCGGCATTCCACATTCTCCCATCATCCATCTCCTTCCACCTCCGCTTCTTTCTTCTATCCGCCATGGCGAGAGGAAGCGCTGGCCTTCGGTGGTGGCGGCGAGGGTTGCTGCTCATCAGCGCGTTCCTCCTCCCCAAGAGCTCGTGCTGGTGGAACCGGCCACGAGGGGTAGGGGGAGGGGATGAGCCTGAGGTCGTCGTGGCGCTCGGGGGAGAGGAGGACGGGGCGGCGCATCAGCCTCGCCTCCGCCAGCGATGCCTCCCCCGACGGAGCACCACGTCGGGGACCAGCCCCGCGAGTTCTTCATCAGGCTGCGCCGGCCACAGTGTCGCCGCCTCCGTCTCCCTACTGCATTTGCTCGGGTGATGGAGCTCGATCCACCCCAGACCCTCTGGTTGCACATGAAGGGTTGTGGGAACGGCGGCACGTGGGTCGACGTTGACTTCCCTACTTCTCACGTCATGTACCTCCGCCGTGGATGAAAGACGTTCACATGCAACCACAGCTTGACGGCGGGGCTTGTCCTCTACTTCAAGTTAACGGAGGGCAGCCTCCGACGATGAAGATTCCTCCTCAAGTGGGAGTGACCAGGAGGACAGCGATAGCGACGACGAGGGAGTCGAGCGGCAGGATGCTGACTCCGACTAACCGCGCCGCCGTTCCCTCGGCCACGCGCCTTGTCGAGGGCCATCCTCGCCAAGCTCTCAATCGGAGCGCTCCCCGTCGTCTCCTTGGGTGGCTGGCGTAGGAGGGTCTGGGGCATGAACCTTGCGGCTATGGTAGTGGCGCAAGGCTTGCTGGTAGCGTGCTGCTCTCACAGCCGCCCAAAGACGATCTTCCTCAAGGAGCATTGCGTCATCTTGCCGCAATCGCACTTTCTCAAGCTCGTCATAAGCGAGCACTCGAGGTGACCCGTATATGAGTTCCATGGGGAGAACTGCTTCTGCCCCGTATACCAGGGCAAAGGTTGTTTGGCCGGTGGCTCGATTTGGCGTCGTTCTGATCGACCAAAGAACCGCCGACAACTCATCAATCTAGCGCCTTTTGCTTGTGTGCATTACTTCACCATTTGCCCTCTCCGCTTGGCCGTTGCTCCGTGGGTGTGCCATGCAAGCAAAACGGACCTTGCTGCTGAGGTCTCGGATGTACTGCATGAAGGTGTGGCTTGTGAACCGCGTGCCGTTGTCGGTGATGACTCTGTTTGGCACACCAAAATGGCAGACTAGTCCCTTGAAGAACTTGACGGCTGACTGTGCTGTCACCTTCCTCACTGCTTCCACCTGTGGCCACTTTGTGAACTTGTCGATTGCAATGTACAAGTATTCAAAGCCCCCGACAACACGGGTGAAGGGGCCCAGTATGTCGATCGCCCAGACCGAAAACGGCCAGGTGAGAGGAATTGTTTGAAGGGCTTGAGCTAGTTGATGAAGCTTCTTTGAATGGAACTGACACGCTTCACACTTGGTTACTAGTGCCATCGCATCCTAGAGGGCGGTGGGCCAGAAGAAGCCTTGCCGGAATGCCTTGCCGGCAAGGTCCCATCGACCCTATGTGGGAGCCACATATGCCTCCATGTATCTCTGCCAACAACTCTAGTCCTTCCTCCCGGGGAATGCACTTCAATTTCACACCGTTCGGTCTTTTTCTGTACAGGACGTCATCGACGAACAGGTACAAGGCAGACCGACGGGCTACTTTTTCCGCTTATTTCTGCTCCTCAGGAAGTTCCCCTGTCTGGACGAAACGGATGGTATGCTGTGCCCATGCCGGAGCCTGGGCCTCGACGGCAAGGACCAAAGGCATCTCTTCCACCACGGGGGCAGCCGTCTCTACGGCCAGGGCTTGGCGCCCTGCCGGAGCCAGGTGCCCCTTGGCAGGCTCGGAATCCACGACCACACCCTTGCCGGCAACCCTGGGGCTCGGTGGAAAGTACTTGCCGGGGCCCGATTTCCTAAGCTTGTTCTGCTCCGTTGATGGTTCAACGAATGGTTGAGTTAACCGAAGCAAAAAGGTACCTAGTTCCATAGGTAGCTTGAATGCAGCGTGCTTTGACAGGTAGTCCGCGATGTCGTTCTTCGCTCGGGGAACGTGCTCTGCTTGAATACCGTCGAAGCGCTCCTCCAGCTTCCTCACCTCATATACGTAGGCCTCCATCAACGGACTCTGGTAATCTTTGTTGACCTTTCTGATGAAAAGCTGCGTATCACCCCTGACAATGAGCTTCTTCACCCCGAGGTCTGCCGCGATCCTGAGTCCGGCGAGCAGCCCCTTGTACTCAGCAGTGTTGTTTGTGGACATCTCCATCAGAAAGTGCATCTAGATCACATACTTGAGGTGCTCTCTGGTGGGTGCGACAAGTCGCATGCCGGCACCGGCGCCTTGCAGCGAGAAAGCCCCATCAAAGTACATGATCGATTCGCGACTTGCTTCCTTACCGGGGAGAGCGGTCTCCTGGATTTCCTCGTCGGGCATTGAGGTCTATTCTGCAATGAACTCTACCAAGACCCTGCTCTGGATTGACAAAGTACTTTCAAACTTCAAACCAAAGCTTGACAACTCCAGGGCCCACTCCAGAATCCTTCCGGTTGCATCTGGGTTGTGTAGTATTCGTTGCAACGGGAGGCGGGTGACGAAAGCAATCTCGTGAGCTTGGAAGTAGTGACGCAGCTTTCTCGAGGCCATAAGGAGGCCGAAGAGCAATTTCTGCACACCGGAGTACCTTGACCTGGCTCCATGCAAGAGGGAGCTGACAAGGTAAACCGGGTGTCTCATCATCTTCTTCTTCTGCACCACTTCACTTGGCTATGCGGGCCCTGCCCCGATGGCGTCGAACTCTGTCTGGGGCCTTGCCTTGCCAGCACCAGGCCCTGCCGGGGGAATCTCTGACTTGCCATCCACCGGTCCTCCCATTGCATCTGCCTCTTCTTCGACCTCCCTCTGTGCCACTAGTGTGCCGCTAACCACTTGATTCATTGCTGCCAAATACAGCAGCAACGACTCTTGTGGTTTAGGCACAACCAGTATTGGCATAGAGGACAGGTATTTCTTCAGATCCTGCAACGCCACCTCGGCCTTTGGGGTCCACTCCATTGGGCCTGCCTTCTTCAAGATTTTGAAAAAGGGAAGGGCACGTTCACCGGACTTAGAGATGAACCTGCTCATGGCGGCAACGCAACCAGTGAGCCGGTGCACATCCTTGATCCGCTTGGGTGCCTCAATCAGCTCAATAGCCTTGATCATGTTTGGGTTTGCCTCGATCCCACGCTGCGACACAAAGAACACGAGAAGTTTTCCTGATGGGACGCCAAAGTCACACTTCTCAGGGTTCAGCTTGAGGTTGATCTTGCGTAGGTTGGCAAACGTCTCTCCTAGGTCTTGTACAAGGGTCGCCTTGTCCTTGGTTTTGACCACTATGTCATCCATATATGCTTCCAGCACTCTTCAACCCGAAAGCATCCGTAAAAAGCAACACGTACCACATGGGGTGATAAAGGTTGTCTTCTCTTCAACTTCTCTTGCCATGAAGATCTGGTGGTAGCCTGAGTAGGCGTCAAGGAATGACAATAGATCACACCTGGTTGTGGAGTCAACAATCTGGTCGATGTGCGGCAACGGGAAGGGGTCCTTAGGACAAGCCTTATTGACATCCGTGTAGTCAATACACAGCCTCCACTTCCCATTTGCCTTGCGCACCACCATCGGATTGGCCAACCACGTCGGATGGAGCACTCCACTCACCAAACCTGCCGCTTCCAATTTCCTTGTCTCCTCTGTGATGAACTCCTGTCGTTCCAAAACTTGCTTCCTGACCTTCTTCTTGACGGGTCGCGCATGGGGACAGACAGCAAGGTGGTGCTCAATCACTTCCCTGGGAACGCCGGGGATGTCGGATGCTTGCCACGCAAACACATCGACATTCGCCCACAGGAAAGTGACAAGCGCGCTTTCCTATTTGCCACCGAGGGTGGAGCTTATGGTGAAAGCCCCTCCCGTGCCATCCTCCTTGACGGACACCCTCTTGGTCTCTGGTGGTGCAGATCAGGATTTCTTGCTCTTGCCGGTAGACCTCTCGGTCACGTCCTCGACGGTAGCACATCACTCCGAAGAGGTGAGCTTGCCGGAGTGGGTGCGAGAGATCTTGCCGGTCTTCTTCTTCCCTCCCGGGGCCTCAACGGAAGGAGCAAGTGCCTTGGCGGCAGCTGCTGCAACTGCTTCTCAATAGAGTTGGTCAGCACAGATCAACGCATCCTTCTTGTCGGAGGGGACGGTGATGATGGTCATCGGCCCAGGCATCTTCAGCATATTGTAGGCATAGTGCGACGTCGCCATGAACTTAGCTAGTGCCGGGCGGCCGAGGATCTCGTTGTAGGGCAAGGGGATCTCAGCCACATCAAAGACGATCATCTCCGTCTTGTAATTCAACTCACCTCCAAACATCACGGGCAATGTGACCTTCCCCTTCGGCTGGCTTCTCCCCGGACCGACCCCTTGAAACGTACCCGTTTCCTCAAGGGCTCCATAAGGAATTTGCAGCCTTTTGTTCACGACGGGCGAGATCAAGTTCAGGCCGTCCCCGCCGTCAACCAGCATCTTATACACCTTGACGTTGCGTATCGTTGGTGAGACCAACAACGGCAACACCCGATCGTAGTTGTGCGGTCAGGGTGGGCCTCGGCGTCAAAGATGAGGGGCGTGCTGGACCACTTCGGTGGCTTCTTAGCGTCGAACGATGGCTCTGCTGCTGTAATCTCGCGCGCCTACTGCTTGAGCTGGCGGTGAGAAGTGTGCATCGAGGCGCCACCATCAACGCACATGGCCTTCGTAGCCTTCTGGAACTCATGCTCACCGGACTCGTCATCCTCGTCACGATCATCGTCTTCCTGCTTCTTGTCACGGCCCCGAGCGGGCCTCTCTTGCTGGTTGTCCTTGCCGCGGAGACCTCCTTGGCCTCCACGCTTTTTGCCGGATCCTTTGGCACCATCCCGACCCTTCTCCTTGTCCCGCCTCTCATATTCGGATTTTTGCTTTTCAGCAAGCAGCTCAACTTGTCGGCAGTTCTGGAGGTCGTGGCCCTTGGTGCGGTGGATCTCGCAGTACCGCTTGTCGAAGCCCCCTAGCTTGTCGGCAGTTCTAGAGGTCATGGCCCTTGGTGCGGTGGATCTCGCAGTACCACTTGTCGAAGCCCCCTGGCTTGTCGGCAGCCGCCAAGGCCCGGCAAGTGGCGCACCAGGCAATCTCCTTGCAGGGGTCGTCTGCCTTGGCCTTCTTGGCGGCGCTAGTGTCGCCGGATCCCTCGATGGCAAGCATGGTCTTGTCCTTGCGTTTCCGGTTCCGAAGCCGGCCCTTCTTCGTCGGCGCGGCGGCGGCTTCGTCGGTAGAGTCGGTTTCCGCACCGGCGTCTTCACCGGGGTACTTCCTTCCCTCTTCAGCCCGGGCGCATCAATCGGCCAGAACGTAAAGTTCGGCCACGTCCTTGCCTTGTTCATTGCCAGCTCTTCACGCATCTTGAAGTTACGCACATTCTGATGGAATGCGCTGATCACGGCGACATGATGAACATTTGGGATGTTGTATTGCAGTCGGTTGAACCTATGTACGTACTTGCACATGTTTTCACATTCCTTCTGGGGAATGATATGCAAATCACTCGCCTGGCCATGAGCTTGGTGGCCTCCAGTGAAGGCAGCAATGAACTCTTGGCACATATCTGACCAAGAAGAAATGGAATCCGCCCGCAAGTGCATCAACCAAGACATGACATTGGGTTTCAGGGCCAACGGGAAGTAATTGGCAAGCACCTTGTCGTCACGAGCTCCAGCGGCTTGCATCGTGATGGTCCACATGCTGAGGAACTCTGACGGGTGAGCCTTGTCGTCGTACTTCTCGCCGACGTCGGGCTTTAACATGCGGTGGGACGGCCACTGGAACTGCCGCAACCCATGGGTAAAGGCTGGGCAACCCACCTCGTAAGGTAGGCCGCCGGAGCATCCCGGTGCTGGGTGGTCCATGGCGGGCCTCGCCCGCCTGTCTGACTGGTGGCGCGTATCGCACCGGGACTCGATGGTGGTTCGAGCGTCTTCATGGGCTCTCTCCCGAAGAACCTGGCGTTGGTCGCGGCGGGTCCGTGGGTCGAACGACGCTATGGAAATGTCATCACAAGCGTCATCACGACGGACCGACATCCGTAGTGGCTGGCGTGGAGGAGGAGAGTGCACCGTGGCCGCGGCGCCTCTGGCCCCTCCGCCGCCGGCATGCAGTGGCTCGATGGAGTGCCGGCCCGAGGGCCTCGCCGGCCGTGGCTCGGGTTTTTACCCCTCGCTACTACTATAGCGCGGGTTTTCAACCCTCGCTACTACTAAGCGGACTCTACCGTGCCCCTGGGACATGCCATAGTAGTAGCGAGGGTTATAAACCCGCGCTACTACTAAGTTGATAGTTGTAGCGCGGGTTTTTACCCCTCGCTAATATTAAGCGGTCTCTACCGTGCTCCCCCGGACATGCCATAGTACTAGCGAGGGGTAAAACCCCGCGTTACTACTAAGTACTGGGTTTATTTAACAGCCCTGAAATCCCCATCTCCTCATCCAAATCATTCCTCCCCCATCCCTCTCCTCCTCTCTCTTTCTCCATGGCGCTCCTGCACATGCGCTTCTCCTCCTCCATGGAAATTTTCGGCCTCGCGCCGCGACATCTCCCTCAAATCAAGTGACCTCCTCTTCCACTATAGCCCCTCCTTCCTCCTACTCCTCCTCTGCTGCCCCTCCTTCCTCCTCCTCCGCTGTTGGAAGGAGAGGAAGATCCAGCAGAGCGCCACCCATGACGATGGCCAGTTCTCTGATGAACTCAACCCATGGCGTCATCTAGGGTTTCGGCTCAAACTCCAGCGGCCAATGGTGAGTTGCTGCACCTACTACTCTCTTTCTCTCTCTTCCTCTTCTAATCCTTGTTTCTTTTTTGTAGTAGCAGTAAAGGAGAGGTGTGGAGAAAAGTTGGATGGGGAAGCACCATCTCCATGGACGACTTCATCCCCTACAGGATCAGCATCGACCATGGATGAAGAGGACGATGACGCCTAGCAGCAGCAGCCATGGCTGAAATTTATTTTTTTACAGTTGGAATTTATTTTTTTATTTCCTAATTAGTTAGCAGTAGCGAGGGTCCAAAACCATGCTATTACTAGTTAGTAGTAGCATGGGTGGTATCCACGCTACTACTAACGGATGTAGTAGTAGCGCGGGTAGCACCCTCAATACTACTACCTGTTAGTCGTAGCTCCGTATTAGTAGCGCGGGCACCAACGCCACTGATATACCTAAAACCCGCGCTACTGCTAGACTTTTCCCTAGTAGTGGTATGATAAATGGGAGGATGGTAATCTTGAGAATAAATTCCCAAAACTATTTTCATATGAGAAAAACAAGGATATAACATTTGCTGCTACACATGATATAGCTACGGAAGGTCTATATGAAATGTTTCATCTACCCATGTCAACTGTTGCCGTACAACAAAGGATATCTTTGAGGAACATGATTAGTATTGCAAGCAACAATAGCAGAGATAATTGGCACTTCTACTGGACATCTACAAGGTATTCCACCAAAATGATTTATCTAGAATTGATTGGAAACCCACCAGATACCCCTTAACCATTCCAATGGATTTGGAAATCTAGATGCTTAGCGAAAAAATTCTTCTGGTTACTTCTACTTCATAGGCCAAATACCAGAGACTTGCTAGCGAGGAAACACTTCTATATTGAATCAAGCAAATGTGTCCTATGTGATGATGAGCCAAATGAACACCTGAAGCATCTATATTTCCCATGTGACTTCAGCCACAATTTCTAGATGTCTATTGGGATTGAATGGAACACTGACCATAGCATCAATGAAATGCTAGATAAAGCAAAAAACCAGAACAAACATACAACCATTCAAAGCATGCTTGATTGTTGGATGCTGGTCCATCTAGAAGCACAAAAACATCATTATATTTTACCACAAGACAAAGAGCATAGAATATTGAAATGCCTGTTTCAAGGAACACTTTGTCACAGTCATGAGGAAAGCAAAACCAAGCCTGAAGAAAGGGATGCACACTTAGCTAGATTGTTTGTAAATCTAGCATAGGCATACACATAGCCATATTCACATTGTACATCGACTTGTAACACCACTCTTATATTAATAAAAAAGTGTTACAGTAGGGGTTTACCCTACTATTTTTTCTCAAAAGTTATATATAAGACTTTACCCAGTAGTGAAAGCAGAGATGAAAGTATTGTTGGTGAAGAAGAAAATTGTACAAAGAGAAATCAATAATACAATATGCATGTGGATTTTTAATAGCAGATATATTTTGGTCATATTACACCATATCATTCTCTTCTCATTGTTAGGTGCTTAAATTTTACCTTCCCATTTGATCTTAAAATTTTAAGTACGATTGGGAATCATAGTGGTTGATAAATAGGTGGGATGTGGGAAGTGAAACTTTAGTCCTTGCTATAATGTGCTTGAGGAATATTTTGAGATCTACGGTAGCAGCGCGTGGGCATTGTCCTAGTATAACATAACTATATACATGTGTAACTATTCCTTCAAAAAATTACATATATGTGTTTCGATTTTTGAAATTGCATATGTGTACCAGTTTTTGATATTTAAATAATACACTGTCGTCTGTTGAAATGCACGGGCAAGTTCCAGTGAAGGACAATTGGCCTGTGATCTGAGTGTACATACTTGTGAATAATGGGCCGCAATGCCCTGTCCAATCGCTCTTGAGCGAAAATGGAGTGAAAGCTTGCTCCGAGATACTATCGTCATTTTCCAAGAGGTGGTTTTCAAGTAATTCAGGTTGCCTCAGTCACCAAGGGATAGGTCTCCGTCTAACTTTGCATTGGTCTCAAGCCCTGTTTCAGGTTGGGACGGACTGTGCCAAGATCATCACCTTTGTAAAAGTTGGGCCGTGTGATCGATCCAAAAATATGCATCAAGTTGCAGAGATAGTACATGTGCTCAACGAATGCAACACTGAAATCCATAAGATTATTAGTCATGGGCAGAATAAAGCTGGGCATGTAATGGCGGTAGTTGGTCACGGACAGTAGCACACAATTTCTTAGCTTAAACATGCTCGCTCCCCAGGAGATTAGCATTATGATTACCGATGATTGTAAAACTGTTATAGCTTGAGTAATGAAAAGCGCTCCCCCCGCCCCCCACCAGCGAGAAAAAAGTGTGCCACCTCCCCAAATGAAACCTGCATAGTTGACTAAAAAAGTCAAAATAACAAATTCAGTCAAATATCAGGTAACTATGCACTAGCCAGAACGTACGTGCAACGCACTGTGTCTTGTTCAGAAATCATAGGTGCCAAATACATAAACTAATACCAAACTATCAAGATGACATATTTTCGTATACACTATGTATCTTGTTAAGAAATACTACTAATTAATTTCTCTTGTAATTTTGGAGCAAATAAATGCCATAATCTTGGTACAGAGTATTACTAATTAATTCAGTTTGTAAATAATTTTGGGAGCCAATAAAATGTCACAATGTTAATATGAAAACTAATTAATTTCATATGGTTATTTTTAGGAGGCAAGAAATGCCCTAATTGTGTATATGGAATACTAATAAACTCCTTATGGATATATTTGTATATTGTCAATCGATACCTACAGGATATTCCATGATGTGTGTCAGTTCACGGGTTCCGGCAAAACCCTCAAGGTTCGAACACCGGGGTGCGCGCGAAGATCTCCCCCCTACCGATCCACGTCCTAACTCAGCTAAGATCTTGTAAACTAAGTTGACGAACTCGCAACACAAAGGACGCAGCATTTATACTCGTTCGGGCCACCGTTGTGGTGTAATACCGTACTGCAGTGTGGTGTGGTGGATTGCCTCTCGGGCTAAGGATGAATAGTACAAGGGGAAGAACAGCCTCATGAGGAGAGGTGCTCTTGTGCTCGGTGAACTTGTGGTTGTCGTGGTCTCTCTTGGCCAGACCGATCGATCCTCCCCCTAGCTACGGCGGTGGCTAGTCCTATTTATAGAGGCCCTGGTCCTCCTCCCAAATATTGAGCGGGAAGGGAGCGGCCAATTTGAAAGGGGACAGCTAGTATAGCTTATCCTGACAAAAGTAGTCTTCGCCTGCCAAAGGCTCTGGTGGTGACGCTGTCTTGGGCTCCATGGTGACCTCCGTCTTGCCGTCCTTCTGGTCTTGGTCTTGTTGCACTAATATGGAAACCTTTGCTTGACGCCTCGATAATCCGTGCCTACGCCTGCTTCCTTATCACTGAAGGGGAAACAAGGACACTGTGCGTGTTGGCGCCCGCCTGGCCTTGGTCGTCATGTCTCACGTCACTAGAACCTCGCGAGGTTTGTTTAGCCTTGAACTCTCCACCCCCCGCGAGCCAGCCTGGTGAGGCCGCTCCTGAGGAGGTCTTGTGTCGCTCGCCTTGCGAGGCATGGCCCCTCGCGAGGTTCTTGAGTCCTTGCTGGTGAAGATGGGCCGTATGGGCCCGCTCGCAGAGCCACGCCATGGGCCACAAGCAGGCAAGTCTGGGGACCCCCGTTCCCAGAACACCGACAGTAGCCCCCGGGCCCAAGGCGCGCTCGGGCTTGGCTTCGAGGCTAACCAAAGGCCAAGTGTGGAGTGTCGTGGACCCCAATAGCATGCGGCCTTAGTCGACGCATGGCGGTTGATTGGACGTGGGCGCCTCTGCTTCCACACGCTGCCTTGATACCCGCCTGGCTAGACGGCCACCGTGTTCTACACGGTTATTTTTCCATCGCCTGCGCCATTCCCCTCCAATTCCTTAGCTCTACACACTCCATCGCCATGGCGCCGATGCAAGAAGATAAGGGGAAGAAGCCTCTGTCTTCGTCTAGTGCGCCCCCGGCCGCCGAGACCGCAGTCGGCCGATCGCTGGTGCTCAATGATGAGGCTATGGGCATGGTGCGTCCCGTGCTCGCCTCCAGCTTCAATGAGTGGGGAAAGACGGTGGCTTGGCCTGCGTCTCGCGCTCGCATTGACCGGGCGGCCACTAAGGTCCCCTTCTTTATCGACGCCCTTTGGGCCGGCTTGGTCCCTCCTTTCTCTGCCTTCTTCAATGTTGTGCTTGCGCATTATCAGATCCATATGCTGCACCTTGACGCTCAATCAGTGACCCTTCTTGCCGTCTTCGCTTTTGTTTGCGAGGCCATGATAGGCATTACCCCTTCAGTGGCCTTTCTTCGCCACTTCTTTTCGCTGCACCTGGTTGATCCCCAACAGAGCTCGGGATGCCTGAGCTTTCAGGCCGTGGCGGCGACAGCCAGCACGGGGATTGGCTTCGAGCTCCCACCATCCACGAGCGGGTTTCAGACATGTTGGGTATTTGTTGATGTCAGAGTCCTCAGCCCCCTGCTCTCTTCTCTGTCAGCGCCCGCCATTCCCAGCTCTGGTTGGAGCCATCAAAGGCTTATCGATCCGCGCCTTGCCCCTATCTAGCTCAGGCTGAGGTGGCTCAAAGACCTTGATGTGACTGCGCCTATGGTGGTGAAGGAGTTCATCCGGCGCCGGATCGCCCCGCTTCAGCGCCACTCTCAACCGTTGTGGGCTTACTTAGCAGCAAGGACCATATGAGACTTTAGGAATCCGGGCTAACTCTCGAGGCACGGGGAATGGTGCTCGAGGTCCCGACGGGTGTCCCGCTACTTGATGACATGCCAAGGAAGAGTTGCCTTCTGTACCGCTGCTTGAACAAGGCAACATTCGTGGAGCAGATGCCTGCCTTTGATGAGTGGGGGCTGCATCTAGTCGGCCTCGTGGGGCCTTGTGAGAACCCCATTGTCATGGTTCCTCTTCCTGCTGCTGGCATCGATCTCTCCCCAAGTGTAGATGCAGGGGGGCGAGCACCGCTGAGGGCTGATGGCGAAGGTGCCGAGATGCTAATGCCGCCTAGGGCTCCTGAGGCATGGTCCTTAGGAACTCATGACTCTTGCCCCAGGGCGGTGGTTGAGGAGGCAATGCGGCCCACATCTCCGGAGGCCGGTGCTCCTGAGACCTTGACAGGTCGCTACGAGGCAGGGCATGATGGCTCCCCTCGGCTTGGCGCTCCTGAGACTGCCCCTTTGAGTGCTTCTCCTGTTGCGCCTCGTGTTGGCCGCCACGTCCAGCGCTTCAGTCGGTTCTGCGTGGACTTCAAAGAGCTCCGCAAGAGGAAAGGGTCCCTAAGCAGCGGCACCTTCGGGCCGTTAAAGCGGAGGAAGTACATCGCCGTCGACAAGTAAGTACCTTATCCTGGTGATTCTCCGCATGTTGTTCCCCTTCCTGACGATATTTCCTCTGGATTCCTTCCACCAAGGTCGCAATATCTCCTGAGGAGCAGCCTCCTCTCGCCTCGCTTCTCGTGCCAGGATCGAGCCCTTCAATCCCGTGCTCTACTCATGGTGTCGAGTCAACGGGGAAGCCGGCACGTCGACATGGTGTCTCGAGTTCGCGCCTTTGCCGTATTTTCTTCACGGCCTTGCTCGGAGCGCAGCAAGTGTGCCAAGGGTTCCTCTCCTGGTCGTGGGAGGCGACTAGTTGGCTTTGATCCTGGGGTCTTTTTCAAGCAGCGGGCCTTCACTCGTTCGGGCCCCGTGCGAGGCCCGTCCCACAAATGGGTGGATGCCAGCCCCCAGCCCACTTTTGAGAGGGGCGAGCCTCTCCAGGCCGCATCCGCGGTCCCTGCGGTGGAGGATGAAGTCAGCAGCATGCTCGGGTCGGCGCAAGAAAGGAGCGTCGTTTTCCACGAGCTCTTTCAGGAGGCGATGGCCGCGATGAACCGGCTTGGTGAAGAGCTCGTGGATGTGGACGCGCGCCTCGTGGCCGAGGGTCTTCGGCTAGTGGAGGAGCGGCATAAGTTGAAGGTGGCCATCAACCTCGGGCGCCACCAACACGAGTTTGGTAATGCGAAGGCTGAGGCTTCCCTCGCAGCCTCTCGTGAGGCCTGCTCCCGAGCTCTGGAAGAGGATCGGGAAGCTAACCGTCATCGCGAGGCCGCGGAGAAGCGCGCGTGGGTGCTCCAAGCCTGTAGTGCCGTATTGGATCAGCAAGTGGAGGCACACAGGGATGCCCTTGCATCATTGAGGGGGACGCCCGCCGAGGAGGAAGAGATCCGGAAGTGTGAGGAGGCACTGGCGCTGGAAGCCGTGGAGCGCAGCCTTGAGCTCGAATGGCTGGAGACGAGGGAGCGCGACGTTGCTCAGGCGGAGGATGATGTCGGTGCGCGCGAGGCCAGGGCCCAGGAGGAGGTCGATCGCCAGCTGGCCGAGGCTCGCGCGGATCTCGAGAGCAGGTATGACCTAAAGCTGCAGCTTGTGGAGGCTGGGGCCGCAGGTAGGACAGCTGCCCTCAAGTTCAGGTTGGTCGCGGTGGAGCGGCGCGAGGAGGCCACGGTGACCGCCCAGGCCTCGGCGCAGGCTGAGCTGGCTGCCGCCCGCGCTGAGCTGCTCCCTCTCCGGCAGCGGGTCGCTGACGCCGAGTCCGTCGCGTGGCAGAACAAGGAAGAAGTGCTTCAGTGGCGGACGTTAGAGCACGTGCATGCCTCCATGCTCCAGGACCTCAGTAACAGGGCCAACACCGTCCTGCGCCATATCTACGATGAGAATGCTCCTCATCCCCATGTGAACGACTACGCCAGCCACCTCCGCTTCTTTGCCGACGTGGTGACGCGCCTGGAGAGCCATTCCAAGAGGGCTCACCAATTTGTCGAAGAGAGGAGCCGTGGCCTGCTAGGATGTGCGTTCTGCCAAGTCGTCAGCCACCTCCAGAACGCCGACGCCAACTTTGACTTTGATGCCTCCATCGCTCCCGTACCCGAGGCCATCCGGGGCAACCTGTCGCGATGGGTGGAAGATAATGTGGATGCGCAAGTCAGGTCCTTCACTTCCGATGATGATGGTGTGGTGGTCGCGGCGGACGCGGGTGACGTGGTCGGCGACGGGGATGGCGGCACTGGTGGAGGTGATGGTGATGCCATCGGTGCTGGCAGCGATGCCAGCTACGCGTCTGAGGGTGATCCGGGGGAAGCCCCTCTTGTAAATGTGCTACTTCCTTTATCTTGTTAGGTCGAGTAGAATATGTATCTTTGTGGACCCACGTGCCCTGGGGTGAAGTTGTCGTTGCAGTTTAACTTAGCCTGGGCGAACCTAAACCGGCTCGTGAGGTTGGACGCTCTGGAGGAACTCATCGAGACCCCCGAGGCGGGCGCGTGGTAAGCGAGCGCTAGCCAAGGCGTGGCACGCGCGTGGCGCGTGTACGTCTTGCTCAGCCCCGCTCGCGAGGGGCCCGTGAGGGGGAAGCAGCAGGCGTGAACTCCGGAATAAGGCAAGAACCAGACAACAAGAAATCGCTCGAACGAGAAAAGGCACCCCGCGCACGCATCAAATGAAAACTCAACTCCAACTTAAATCCAAATCCAGAAGGCAAGGCTACAGAAAAGGGGATCCAAAGCAAATGGCCGCGTCCAGCACCTAGTCTAGTCTTCTGGTCTTCAAGTCTTCTCACCAGCGCGGAGCTAAGTGCTGTCACTAGGACGTGGGAGGGAGCCCCCGAGGCCCGAGGGTGGCACTCCTGAGACTCCGGGGCGTGTACAGCCCCACACGTTATTACGTGAGAGTGTCACGGGCGGCGATCTTCACAGGCGTGAGCCTTACTTCATATCACCAGACGAGGGCCCCGTCTTGCGCCGCCCCCTACCACCGTCGGGACGACCGGAGACTAGGACGGCACCAACGAGGGCAGAGGGGACGCCAGCGGCGCCCTCGGCGACCACGGGTCCTCTGCCGGGGGTAGGCTCTGGAGCACCTCCCCGACAGAGGGCCTACCTCCGAGGGACGCCTTCTTCCGTGCGACGCTGAGGAGGGGCTTCGCCCCGGCTTCCTTCCTGCAACCCCCAGCATGCCCCCTGGTAGGAGGGAGGCCGACGAGCCGGGACGGCAATCTGCTGCTGCGACCTGACCCGCCTGCGCACCATGGTTAGTGTAAGCCTGCTCCTGAGGAATTAGTGGTACCCTGTAGCAGTTGTCGTCAGTGCTGTTGGCGAGGCTCCCGGAGGGGTCCTGAAAGGCGCCAGCTTCGAGCGCCTTCTCCTCCCAGCCAGGCTCGAGGAGCGAGCCAGGGTCGTCTTCCAGCACGTACTCCTTGTCCACCATGCGGGGTACGTAGGCCTCCGAGGCTGCCGCCTCAAAGACCTCGCCGTAGTGCCCCACACTCCATGTCGCTCGACCCAGCGTGCCACCTTGAGGATGATAGGGCTGCATCCCGCTCGGACCATAGGTGGCAGCGCTCGTGCCCGCACCCAACAGAGGTGGCGTGGGCGCGAGGGGGCGTGCAGCCCCGTTGGTCGCGCCAGTGCCGATGAAGCCTGGTGGTGCGCGTGTAGGCACGCGGGCGCGGCGTGGCCCGCAATGCGACCCGGCCACAGCTTTTGGCGTGAGCAGAGAACAGAAGGGCGGCACTCCTGAATCTGTGGCGTGCAGTAGCTCGGTGATGCACTCCAGCAATGCATCCCGGCTACTCTCCATAAGACGGCATCGTAGTAGCTCCCGTGCCACCATGAGTGCAGCTCGCATGTTTGCCTGCTCCCTCCGGGTGTGCGATGTCGTTGCCGCGGCATGGCTTGCGGCCCTTGCAGCAGCCCGTACCTGTCGTGGGGTGAGGGTGGATGGCGCCTGGCCACGCCACCCGCGCCCCACAGAGTCTGGTGGCGCTCGTGCCGCTTGGATTGCAGGGTTGAGGTCTTCCTGGGCAGGCGGCGCCGCCCGGGCCGGCCAGGCCGCCCAGCGGTTAGCGTTGGTCCTTGAGTCGCCGGACATCGGAACCGCAAAGCATTGGTGAGTCGACCGGTGGGAGAGAAGCTTCGGGGCACCCCTACCTGGCGCGCCAAATGTCGGATCATGGGTTCCGGCAAAACCGTCAAGGTTCGAACACTGGGGTGCGCGCGAAGATCTCCCCCCTACTGATCCATGTCCTACCTCAGCTAAGATCTTACGAACTAACTCGACGAACTCGCAACACAAAGGACACAAGATTTATACTGGTTCGGGCCGCCGTTGTGGTGTAATACCCTACTCCAGTGTGGTGTGGTGGATTGCCTCTTGGGATGAGGATGAATAGTACAAGGGGAAGAACAGCCTCCCGAGGAGAGGTGTTCTTGTGCTCGGTGAACTTGTGGATGTCCTGGTCTCTCTTGGCCGGACCGATTGATCGATCCTCCCCCTAGCTATGGCGGTGGCTAGTCATATTTATAGAGGCCCTAGTCCTCCTCCCAAATATTGAGAGAGAAGGGAGCCAACCTCGGCCAATTTGAAAGGGGACAGCTAGTACAGCTTATCCTGACAAAAGCAGTATTCGCCTGCCAAAGGCTCTGGTGGTGACGCTGTCTTGGGCTCCACGGTGACCTCTGTCTTGTCATCCTTCTGGTCTTGGTCTTGTTGCACTAATATGGGAACCTTTGCTTAACGCCTCGGTAATCCGCGCCTGCCCCTGCTTCCTTACGACCGAAGGGGAAACAAGGACATTGTGCGCTGGTGCCCTCCTGGCGCCTGCCTGGCCTTGGTCGTCATGGCTCACGTCACTAGAACCTCGCGAGGTTCTCCTGGCCTTGAACTCTCCGCCCCTCGCGAGCCAGCCTGGTGAGGCCGCTCTTGAGGAGGTCTTCTGTCGCTCGCCTCGAGAGGCTTGGCCCCTCGCGAGTGTCTTGAGTCCTTGCTAGTGAAGATGGGCCGTACAGGCCCACTCGCAGAGCCACGCCGTGGGCCGTAGGCAGTCATGTCTGGGGACCCCCGTTCCCAGAACATCGACAATGTGCGTATCATCCGAGGATCCTTATTTTTTTGAGCAACACACAGTGGGGAAGGCCCCCACTGTAACTCATTTTCTATTAATATGGAGGACAGTTACAAGGATTTACAAAGAGTTATAAACAAGGATGACTCACAAATAGTCTAGCCTGGATTGCATTCCTTCTTTCAAACTAGGCCTAGCTTTTTTGATGATCATGACAGAGTGCTCCTTGAAAATAGCAATACATTGATTGATATTTCTGGCCTGATGGTCAAATATGATGCCATTTCTGTGCTTCCAAATGCTCCAGCAACCTGCAACTAGGCATTCAATAAAGCAACAAATGTTGTTATGCTTCTTCCCTTGCACAAGCATCTCCATCATATTTAGGTCAGTGTTCCATTGGAATCCAATAAATAACCAGAAATTGTGACTAAAATCATAGCTGAAAAATAAGTGGGTGAAATGCTCATTGGGATCATCATCACATAGGACACATCTTCTGCTTTTAATATGGAAACTCTTCCTCATAAGGAGATCCCTGGTATGGAGTCCGTCTTGTAGAAGCAACCAGAAGAAGAATTTTTGTTTAGGGAGGGAGCAAGATTTCCATGTACAATGAAAATGCTTGGGAGCATCGGGTGGATTACCAATATATTCCATATAAATCCTTTTATTTGAATACTTTGTGTCACCCCAATAGAACTGCCATATGTCAGCAGATTGAATTCCAGCTTTATTGTTAATCAACTCTCTTACAACATTACTCTGCTGGACAGCTATAGAAGACATAGGGAGATAGAACATATCATAGAAGCTATCAACATCCAAATTTGTTGCTTGAGCAAGAGTAATATGCTTGTTCTTAACATAAGAGTGAAGGTGAGGCATAGTGTTCTCTAGGATATTATCAGCCCATTTGTCTGACCATAAGGCAATAGTGTCTCCCTTTCCAGCATTACATACTGTCATCTGTTTAAAATTTTCAAGGATGGAGCAGTAGTCAAAGAATTTTCCGAGGATACTTATTAATTACGACGAATTGTAAAAAGGAAACACACCAAAGAAGGAATGAATGAAGTGGCAAACATTGATACTCCAAGAATTGGCCATGCCTCTATATGAATAGCAGAAGGAACCAGCAATGTAGTACAAGTCTACAACCAAAAGGACATAAAAGAATAGAACGCTAAACAATTTCGTTAAGGATCTAATCCGGATCAACACTGGTGTTCTATGCTTGATGGCACTTTTGATGGTTTCAACCACTTTATTGTCGAGTGAAGCGTCAGGGAGGAAGATATGTACATTTCTATTTACCAGAGCTTATCAACTGTAGTATATATGAATTTGTGGTTTCCTAGAGCTAGATAAAAAATTGATCCTATTACATCATTCTCTGTTGCCAATGAGATGAATGTTTCTTATGAAGTTTGATCGTTCAAGTTAATATATGCCAGTATTTTTGCAAGAGAAAAGTGTTTCAACCATGCCTCATAGAGTGAGGTGTTTAGTTAAGATAGGCAAGTATCTTTTTCCTCATACTCGCAATATATATATAACTATTTTTCCTTGTAGTGCAAACTTGTGCGTCGCGCTCGTCCCCTTATTTGAAAGTTATCATGCCTCATAGTAGTTTAAACCTAGTGTTATTTAACAATGGCATGGAAATGATAGAGGTGTTTTCCTTGTGATGTTCTGATCACCATTACAATTTTGTCGTGGTACGTATGGTTTCCATAGTACATAATAATTATATACCAGCCAGTAGTTCTTCTTCCTGTGTTTGTTTTAGCACTCCACTGTTGTCCTAGTATTTGCATAGTACATTGATTTCACAGAATCCTAGTTTACATATGAACAACAAAAGGTTCTGATGGCACCTTTTATTTTTTATTGTTGTAGGAAAGGAAGCTAACATTGGTGTCGAGGGGCACCGTGAACTTCATCTTGTAATGATATCTGCAACAGAGATGGTTACGGAGGTGGGACCTGCCGTGATGGTCACTGCGAATGCATCAGATAATTGTAGCGAGAAAATGACGAAGAATAATGTTTGGAAATAAAATTTCACTTGGGAGCATTATGAATTGTTTTTCTAGCTGGAATAATTTAAATCCAACTTTTTTATTTTCCTACTCTTTGTACTTGAACCCCTATCATGGCATTTTTTTAACATAGATGCTCACATACATGTGCATTAGACTCACTATACTGGGAAGATTTTTGGGCAAAATTAAAATTAAATCTACCACTGAAGTATAATTAAAACTATGATTTGAAACAGAATGTTTTTTCATCTAAATCTGGAACTACACATGAGATAGTGTCAAATCTTTTAAACTTAACCATACCTTCTGCAGACCTTGATGTATAGACTTGAATAATTCTATAGCAAACAATCATCTTTCATACCAAGAATTAGGACAGCTGGAAAACATATTATGGCTTATTGGCTATTGGGACCAAATAGATTCATTGTTCTTGCACACAAAATAAGCGCATACCAATGGTCCATCAAACATAATCAGCTGGAAACTAACAAGCTGCAACATATTTTTGTTCCTGGCTATCTACCACAACAATGTTTGCCCTTCTCTGACGAAGCATGGGTGATGATGACGGCACACCTTTTGGCTAGCTCCAGTGCTTGTAGTCGTTGCTAAGTGGTCTATGGACCTGGATGTAAATTTTACTTCTGGTGTTCTTTGAGCTACTTGACAGTTGGTGAATGCTTCCTCGGTTGCATTTCTTATAATTCCTTGTAATTTCATTTTTAGCTCTCTAGAGAAAAGGAAAGTATCTCTCTCATGATTTTATGTATCTCTCTGTAACGCCCCGAGTTCGACGCGCCATGTGTCTTCCAGTTATTCGTCATTGTTGCCATGACATTTGCTTGCGTGGTGCATTTTTCCATGTCATCATGTGCATTACATCATCATATTTTTCAAAACATGCATCCGATCACTTTCTCCATTGTCCGTTTTGACATCCGACACTCTCACATGCAACCGTTGCACCTTCCGGTTCTCGTCTCATGAGCGGGAGAAAAACATTGTCGGCATGGTCCGAGATTTGTCTAGTGGCCTTGGTATATCACCAGTACAACGCCTGTAAAATTTCGTTCCATTTGGAGGTTGTTTGATGCCCCAACGGTTAACCGCGTTAACCGAAACCCCTCCTTCTCTTTGCAGCCCAGCACCCCTTCATAACAGCCCACTAGCCCATCTAAACCCCCTCCATGCTCTCCGTCGTTGGATCATGATCGTGTGCACGAAAACCACACCTCATTTGGCCTCTCCTAGCTCCCTCTACCTATATACAGGTCCTCCCCGTCCGAATTTGGAGTCCAAACCCTAGCCTCCATATTCCCTCCAAGCTGCTGGACATGTCCGTCCGTGCCGCCACCATCAACGAATCGGAAGGCGCCATGTCACCCCGCCGCCGTATCCACCGCGTGGGCCCACGGGGCCAATCGCCGGCCCGCACCCAGGCCGAACTGAGCTGCGCCTCGCGCCGGCGCCCGAGCCGCCCGCATCCCCGCCGCGTCGCCGACGCCACGCAGCTCACCGCCCGCACCGCCAGCCTGCGCCGCCGCCACTGGCGCCCGCGCGCAATCACCACGCCTCACCGCCGGAGCCTAGCCACGCCACCGCCGCCCTTCCCGAAGCTTGCCCGCGCCGACCTCACCCCTCGCCGGAGAGCCTCGCCGGCGTCCTCCTCCGTCGCCGAATCTGGAGGTGGACCAGATCCACCGTTTCACCAAACCGAACGTCGCCTCCGCACCCAGATCCCTCCGTCCCGCTTCTCCTCGTCCCGCGTCGACTTTTTCGGAGGGTGTAATTTCTGCTAAGTCCACAGATTCCAACATCACGTGTGCATGTTCATCATGTTGTAACTTCACGCATATTGCTTTGTTTTGCGTGCATGTTATGTCTAATTGTTCGTCTATGAATGCTCTACATGCTAGTGTCATTTGCATGCATGTTAATGTTAATCTTGATTCCTTAATCATTGTTGCAAGAGTGCCATGTGCTATTAACTAATGAAAATTGTTATAACTTGCTGATTTGTCTTTTTCATAGTATTTTGTGTGTTCATCTTTTGGGCATCATGTCGACATGGTATAGGAGCATCTTCATGCCATCTTTACAGAGGGTCAATCCATGTATTTTTATGTGCCTTGTGGTGACTAGCACAAGCTTGTCAAGTGTGCTACTTGATGTTGCTGATTTCTGAGACTTCATGATTTTTTCTAAGTCTGTAACTGTTACATTGTGATGCCATTCTAGTTTGATGCTACCATCTATTCCATGCATAATCTAGAGATTCCTAGTTGAGATGTTTTGATGTTCATGTTATGCTCTATCATGCCATACCATTTGATTCCTCATATATGTAATGTAGCATATGTTTTTTTTCCATGAACATGCCTAAATAATGTTCCAGTTTTCTCTTAACTTCATGATGCCATGTTGTCAGCTTGTTATTAATTAAACAATGCCTCTTTTCACTACTAGGAAAACGCTTATACACAGTAGCATAGTAGTAGCGCTGGAAAGAAGTAAACACTGCTGCTATTTAGCAGTAGCGCTTTTCCAGGAAAGCGCTACTAGTAACTCCATTGTAGTAGCGATGTGAAGCAGAAACACGCTACTACTATGTGGGACCAGACGAGGCCACCGACTGTTTTCGTAGTTGTAGCGGTGTACAGAAAAAGTGCTACTACTAGCAGTTTAGTAGCAGTGCTCTTTTTTTATGCGCCGCTACTGCTAGTGGGCCACACTTAATAGTAGCGCTTTTCTTGGAAAGCGCTACTACTAAGTCCAATAGCAGCAGCGCTTTTTTCAAAGCAGTGCTACTGCTAGTTGCGGCTGGTGCCACCTTTTCCACCCCCTTCCCCTCCTGTCACCACTTTGCCCTCTCTCCCCCTCCTTTCTCCTCTCCCCTCTCCGCTCTAGCTCCACCATTGTTTCTCTTCTTCTCTCTTCCTCCTACCTCTCTTCTCTCCTCATTAATGGCACCCTCCTCCATAAATGGCCTCTCTCTTTCTCCTACACCTCTCTTCTCTCCCCCATTAATGCCCCCATCCACCATAACCCCTCTCCATCAGTTAGCTAGCTAGACTCACCTCTCCTCCCAACAACTAGATCTATAAAGCTATTTAGACAACCCCACGTGCTCCATCGATCGTTCTCTTTCATCATCTAATTAATCGCGTGCTCTCGGTCTCTCTCGGGAGATATATATATATATATGTGAGTAAAAAGTTGTTCATTTCAAGAATGGGAATATGTGTGTGAACGAGAATATGTGTGTTTCGGATATATATATATATATATGGAGACATTTGTGCTAGTGACATGCCCTCGAGTTGCTTACGTTTTGCCGAAATGTCGATTTATTTCCGTTTCGGTGAATTGCGAGCAAACTCATATGTCCTATTTTTAGGCAAGGTCATGCCAAAATTATATATATATATGACTTTGAAGCATGCATTATTTATTTCATAACCCTTTTGCTTGTTATACCATGCAGTCGGTCATGAAGGTGAGTGGATGGAAGGTGGAGCAGTACATGCAATCCACGGTGATGGACATGTATGCAAACAATCGGACTACGATTAGATGTCCGTGTGCAAGATGCAAGGAAGGAGTCCTTTTGGACCCTTTTGATCGTGGCACTTTGAAGGCGCACCTGCTGATGAATGGTTTCATGGATGGCTATACTCAGTGGATAAGTGAAGATGATGATGATGAGGACGTCCACATGGCAGGGAATAACGACATGAGGCTAGACGAAGAGATGACCGATCGACAGGAAGACGATTGCGCCAGACCTGTCGGCGGGGAAGAGTCCGGAAATGATGATGGCGGCGGAGAAGATTCCGGACACGGAGAAGAAGAGTCTGGACATGGCAGATTAGAGGCGGCAGTCACGCCGCAGTCTTAGATGCTACTAAGTGCAGTCGTGCAGGACCCTCATGTTCGAGACCTCCTTCGCAAGAGTACGACTAGCGAGAGAGCTACCTCTAGAGAGGAGGCCAAGCTGGCACAACTTGAAGTAGACTCGAGTACTCCATTGTATGACGGTTGCGATACCGAGGTGACCCGCTTGAGTTTCACGCTCGAACTTCTAAAGATGAAGGCCAAAAACAAATGGACAGACAAAAGCCTCGATGAGCATTTGAAGTTTCTACATAATAAAGTTCTTCCCACGGGGAACCTGTGTCCTACTAGTGTCGAGGAGGCCAAGAAAATCGTTTGCCCTTTTGATTTTCCGCACATTAGGTACCACGCATGCATCAACGATTGCATCATTTATCGAGGGGAGCACACGGGAAAAACTAGTTGTCCAGTGTGCAATGCTTCTCGATACAATAAGGCCGGAAAGAATGCTCCTCAGAAAGTTGGATAGTACTTTCCGATCCCTCCTCGTATGCAGCGGTATTTCATAGATCCTAAGGAACCAAAGCTCATGCCCTGGCACGCGGAGAGGAAGAAGCCCGACGATGAAGTTGATCCCAGGCTGAGACACCTCGTAGATGGTAGCCAGTGGAGAGCATTCAACGCCGTATATGGATTTGCTACAGAAGATCCAAGGAACATCGTGCTTGGTGCGAGTACCGATGGCATGAATCCGTTTGGAAACCAGAACACCAACCACAGCACATGGCCCGTGTTTGTATGGGTGTACAACCTCCCCCTATGGAAGTGCATGAAGACAAAGTACATACACATGAGCATGCTGATTCGAGGGCTGAAACAACTGGGAAATAGTATTAACCTATATATGGGGCTTCTGCAAGAGGAGCTAGACACGTTATGTAAAACACCGGCATGGACATGGGACGCCAGCAAAGCAGAATATTTCCATGTGAGAGCCACGCTGATGACGATAATGCACAACTATCTCGGTTACGGGTACACCTCAGGCCAGGTGTGCCAAGGATACCGCGGATGCACGAGGTGCATGGATGATACAACGTCTCAGCATCTTACGTCAATGAAAGATGGTGGATCCAGGAAAATCGTGTACATGGCGCATCTTAGATGGCTCGAGAAGGATCACCCATGGAGAAAGCATGGAGATATATTCAATGGGTTGGCTGAGCTTCGAGTACCTCCACGTAAGAGGAGCAGCGCCGAAATCGACGAGCTGTTGAGAAACTAGGAACAATGCCCTGCGCCGGGAAAGATCAAAAAGGCACCGGAGCCGCTGCTGAAGGTATGGAAAACGAGGGCTGTTTTCTGGGACTTGGAGTGCGGGACCAATCATGACACACCTCATTGCCTTGATCCAATGCATATCACGAAGAATGTCCTCGAGAGCTTCCTTGGCACACTGATGAACATGCCGGAGAAGACCAAGGATGGGCCGAAGGCAAGGAAAGACTTGGAAGATTTGATGATCATGAAAGATGTCCACCATAAAAAGTTGATGGAGGAGACGGAGACGGAGGAGGGGGGAAAGGGGAAGAAAAGTCAACAAGAAGGAGGAGAATTATTGCCCCCCTTCTTGCTTCACCTTAAGTGTGAAGGAGATCGATCAATTCATCAAGTGCCTTATGGGAATTAAAGTCAGTTCTGGTTACTATGGGAAGATAAGCAGATTTCTAGACACCAAGAAGAAAAGGTTCAACAGGATGAAGTCTCATGACTGTCACGTGATGATGACGCAGATACTCCCAGTTTCCATTAGAGGGATAATGGAGAAGCACGTCCATGACATGCTTACTGGTCTCTACAACTTCTTCGAGTTATATCACGAAAGTCCATAAGTGTGAAGCAGCTCCGAAGGCTACAAGAAGACATTGTTGTCATACTATGTGAGCTTGAGATGTACTTCCCGTGTGCATTCTTTGACGTCATGGTGCATCTATGTGTCCACATCATGGATGACATCATCAACCTCGGGCCGACATTCCTTCACAGCATGATGTCGTTCGAGAGGATGAATGGGGTCATCAAAGGATTCGTTCGTAACATGTCCTGTCTAGATGGGAGCATCGTCCAGGGGTATCTGACGCATGAGTGCGTCTCCTTTTGCGAGAATTATATAAGCGTCGGAGACCCTGTTGTTGGTTTGCCCATCAAGAATCACGATGGGAAGCTCGAAGGAGATGGTCACTACAACGGCTGGAGTGAATTGCACGTGGACTACTCGAATAGACGGAACGACTTTGACAGGGCTAAC
Organism: Triticum urartu; assembly: GCF_056163025.1. Classification (NCBI taxonomy): domain Eukaryota; kingdom Viridiplantae; phylum Streptophyta; class Magnoliopsida; order Poales; family Poaceae; genus Triticum; species Triticum urartu. The sequence goes on along the minus strand of NC_141873.1, from coordinate 424,378,826 downwards.
TTAGTAGTGCTACAACACCTAGATGTGGTAGATGATTATGTGGCACAACAAAAAGAAACCATCACAAAGAAGTAAGGGGATGCTCAAGACGGACGACGAAGTTACTATAGAGCACAACGCTACTTTCTTGCGCCGGTTTAAACAAAAAGTTCCTGAAAATCCCCCGGAAGGGGGCAGTTCGGACGGATTTCTCTACACGCCTTAGCACATGGTCCCGCGCCCAAGCTCGCGACCTATCAGTCCTACGATATCAATGGGTACATGTTCTACACGGAGGCCAAAGACATGGACAATGATTACTAGAACTCTGGGGTGACATTTCAATGTGTGACTGACGCCAACGGCACAACTGAGAGATTCTACGGAAGGGTCGAAGAGATGTGGGAGCTTGACTATGCTGGAATGCACGATGCAACGATGTTCCGTGTCAGATGGGCCAAGGACATCGTAAGAGAAAAGAAGTATTTCACCACCATGTCTATACCCAACGTGAAGAGCACTCCCGTGAACTTTAATGTCATCGCCAAAAATGAGCCATGGGTACATGCTAAGCACGTGACACAATGCTTCTTCATAACCGACCTGTCCAATCCCAGCCGTGTTGTCATGAGGAGATCCAAAAGGAGCATCGTCGAAATGGATGGAGTAGCCAACAAGGAAGACTACGACCAATACGGCAACCCGATGAGGGAAGATGACAATGAAGATGAAGCATACGTGAAAAGAAGAAGCAAGACTACATTACCTAAGAAAGATCGTAATCCATGGCTCCGGAAAAGTCACATGGAGGGGCTCAATTACTCGGGAACGAACAAGAAAGGGAAGAAGATCAATGTGAAACGTCGTCGACGCAGCTAATCAGAAACCTACATCTATATATATATGTATCTATTTTGTGTACGCACTTAAGTAACCGTTATCGGTCAACTGATATGTTACCACCACATGCATGGTTCCGGTGATATGCGCGTAGGGGGAGAGGACCGGAGACGCCGTTGTCGGGAGAAAAGCAACAAAACAAAAACAAAAGGGAGAAAGCAGAACCAAAGAAAAAGGAATGTAAACAGAAAAGAAAAGGAAAATAATAAAAGAAAAGGAAATTAAAAACTAGAAAAGGAAAATAATAAAAAGAAAATAATAAAATTTGGAACAGTTAGCAGTAGCGCTTGATTGAGAACTAGTGCTATAGCTACTATAGCAATAACACTTTGTTCTAGAAAAGCGCTACTACTATGTGCCATTAGCAGTTAGCTATAGCGCTGGGTTTAAAGTAGCGCTAGTGCTGTTTTGAGTTAAAATCAAATTTGGCCAACCGCCAAGTCCCATCACTCTCCCCACACCCTCTCCCCCACTCTATCACTGTCGTTGTCGCCCTCGCTGTCGGTGTCAAAACCGGTGGATCTCGGGTAGGGGGTCCCGAACTGTGCGTCTAAGGCCGATGGTAACAGGAGGTGGGGGACACAATGTTTACCCATGTTCGGGCCCTCTCGATGGAGGTAATACCCTACGTCCTGCTTGATTGATCTTGATGATATGAGTATTACAAGAGTTGATCTACCACGAGATCGTAGAGGCTAAACCCTAGAAGCTGGCCTGTGATTATGATTGTTGTTGTCCTACGGACTAAACCCTCTGGTTTATATAGACACCGGAGGGGGCTAGGGTTACACATAGTCGGTTACAAGGGAGGAGATCTACATATCCGAATTGCCAAGCTTGCCTTCCATGCGAAGGAGAGTCCCACCCGGACACAGGACGGAGTCTTCAATCTTGTATCTTCATAGTACAACAGTCCGGCCAAAGTACATAGTTCGGCTGTCCGAGGACCCCCTAATCTAGGACTCCCTCAGTAGCCCCTGAACCAGGCTTCAATGACGATGAGTCCGGCACGCAGATTGTCTTCGGCATTGCAAGGCGGGTTCCGTCTCTGAATACTCCATAGAAGATTTTGAACACATGGGTCGTGTCCGCCTCTGCAAAACAAATTCCACATACCACCGTAGAGAGTATATTATTCCACAAATCTAATCTGCTGACAAGTTTTTATAATGTGACATCATGCTATGGCCTGGTCATTATTCGAACTGTTTTTCTCAACCAGCTACTGCACATATTATGAGGCGGTTTCTTGGCACGTCTTGTCGAAGCAGAGATCGTGTCCCCTTATCACGGGATTCTCATCAATACGGGTGTGGGTAACCCAACCACGCCTACTAGTATGACTCCTCGATTTTAGGCAAGTTCCGAACAGCCACGCGGAGGACGCTCGATATTCACCCTCTTTATAAAAGGGGCCAAGGCCTGTCCTTTTCTTCTCGTGCTCAATCCTTCCCTTCCCCCACCCCGAGTTCCAACAGCCAAGGCTCAGGCTAAGAAATTCGTTCCTTCAACCATGTCCGGATCCAACCTTCAAGGCCGGTGGATGGCTTCCTCTGTCACAGAGGAGGACATCACGAAGCTAAGGGAAGCCAGGTATTTGACCGTGGAAATCTCGCACAGGCTGCCTGCTCAAGGGTAGGTCATCCCCACTCCCGAACCCAACGAGAGTGTTGTATTTGTTTCCCACTTCCTCCGAGGGCTAGGCTTTAGTCTTGATCCCTTTGTTAGAGGGCTTATGTTCTATTACGGGCTCGATTTCCATGATCTAGCCCCAGATTCCAGCCTTCACATCTCGTCGTTTATCGTCGTGTCACTAGTAGAAAATAGGGCTTTGGTCCAGGCCGGGTCAGCCCATTAGTATCGGTTCAGTCCAGAACCGGGACCAATGGGGGCATTGGTCCCGGTTCGTGAGCCCAGGGGGCCGGCCGGGCCATGTGGGCCATTGGCCCCGGTTCATCTGGACCTTTTGGTCTCGTTGGTGGGATGAACCGGGACCAATGGGCCTCGCTCCTGGCCCACCACCATTGGTCCCGGTTGGTGGCTTGAACCGGGACAAAAGGCTCACCTATAGTCCCGGTTCATGCCACCAACTGGGACCAATGAAGTGCCTATATATACCCCCTCGCGTGAGAGCAGAGCACACTGCTCTGTTTTTTCTGGCCGAGGGGGAGCGGGCTTGGTGGTGCTCTAGCTCACCTCCTATGCACACAAGGTGTTCGATGGAATGCCCGAGCCACACTACTTAAGCTTTCTCCTATCCAAGCTCGACCTCCAAACTCCATTTTCCACAATATTTGTCTAGGTTTAGCGGTCCGTCACGCCCCGTCCCCGTCTTCACCGCCGTCGATCACCCGCGCCGAGCTCATCGCCGGCACCACCGTGGTCAGCCTCTTGTTCTTATCTTCTATCTGAAAGGAAAAATATTCTTACTTGTATGTTTACATAGATACTTGTATTATTGCATCTTATATAGTGCGATGGTTTTGGTATCCGCCCCCGTTGGCCCTTGTCCTATCTATGATTCAGATGTGGTATATATATTATCTTTATAACTATTGGTTCATTTATTGTTTATGAAAATTATGCCGACCAACGTGACATAGATTTTATGGCTCAAGACCTTCAATGTGAAGCCGAAGATGATCAATGGGCGACACACAGAATGCGGAGGTGCCATAATAAGCAAATGCGCCGATGCTCCATGGCCAAAGGGTTCCTTCCTGGAGGTGTCCAACTTATGGCAGCGAGAGTGGTTTTACATCACAGCTCCCCGAAGTACTAATTGGGTAGCTGCCCCCACCTTCCCTTCGCCCCCCGCCACAATTGGCGTCATGGGTCAACAAGGGGCTGGACTGGGGGCCAGTTAATGATGTGCCGACATTGCAAAGTCGCATCCGCGATCTCCTCAAGAGGGATGTCAGTCTTGTCAAGGTAATGCAGGTTATGCTAGTTCATCGGGTCCTGCCATGCCAACGTCGATCTCTCCATATGTGGGAGTTCAACCCGGAAGGACCGCGAACTATTCAGCAATTCTTCGGCATGACGCTCGAAGGGATGTATGGATTGTTCTTCGGATCATGAATAAAGTGTCCGGACAACACCGAGCATGCGGGTCTAAACTGCACTCGTCCAGATACCCATGTATGTAATTCTGCGGCCGAACATGTTGTCTTTTTATTTATCATAACATAATTCTGGAAAAATCGATCTTGGCCAGGACTGGATAAGAAAGACGAAGATGATCAGGTGTACGGCCCCCCTTCCCGAAGGCTCACTGGATCCTGTACTAGCTAGGATGCTTGAGCTCTCACCTTATCAAGTGCCATCAGGGGAAGATAAAGGGAGGAATAAAGAAGCCGAAAGCGGGCCTCACGCATTGCTCATCCAAACCGGGGGAATTAGTGTCTCTGCGAAGGAGGATAATCGGGGAGAAGAATCTAGAATCCCCTCTCCCCAAGGAATGAAAATGAATGCATCTGAAGACTTGGAAACAAAGGTTTCCAAACGAGGGAAGAAACCTTCGCCAGGGGGCCCTGCCCCGGAGGGCGTCCTTACCGCACAGTGCCCGCAAGGGGGCCAGCTCTCCACCGAGCTATAAGTGAATCAAGAGTACTTTTGGTAAATATATCCTGCTCTATCTTCGAGGACAATAACCGACACAAATGTCTTGCAGTCCGGATCGTAGCCCTTCTCGACGGAGTTCGTCTTCGGGGGATCTTCTTCCGGAGATGATGGAGAGTGAAACGCCTCCCCCTGTCTCGCAGTCTCCTGGGGCGGACGACCCTGAGGTGTCATCACGGAGGATTTCTCCTAATCTGCCAAGGCCAGAAGGTAACCCTTCGGCCAACCGAAGTCAGGAGTATTCGGCTCCTAAGGAGAGCAACAGAAAGAGTCTGGGATTGTCCGGTGCGCAACCGGACACACTGATGGTTCTTTTGGAGCAAGCGGCTATCTCAGAGGCGCATCATACTTTAATGGGTGCGGTGGTTGAGAGGATTTCATCTGCCAAAAGTGGGTTGCATGAAGCTTTTATGAGTCTGCTAAGAGGCTTTGAGGTACGCAAAGTAATATATAAAAATTTTTATGGTACCCCGCATGCTTGGTGTGCTCTATACAGATAGCAGCCCCTGAGACTCTGGCTCCTGTCCAGAGGCGGCAAACAAAGGATCGTAGTCCCAGGTAATAATCGCGCTGCTTTCATGTGAAGGCGGCTGACGGTCCGGTGGCTGGCCGGACTGCTGAGTTTGTCGAACTGAGGCGGCAGCTTGATACGGCAGATGCCGACATCGTGCTTGTGAACAAGCGGCTTGACGAGGCACAGGGTATGTATTCTCCGGTGGTCAATAGATATTAAGAGGAGCATGATGCTAGTATCTATAACATGCTGTGACTGCAGGTGGAGCTGCCGCCGTGGAGACCCTTTGAGCTGAGCTTGCCCGAGCCAAGGAACAAGCCAGGAGAAGTGATGCGGCCGTCCTAAAGGCGGCCGAAGAGTTAAGAGCCGAACGGGCTCCTCATCGCCAGAGCAAAATAAAATAGCCAAGATGGCCGTTGAGCCGAAGGATGCCGCCGACCGGTATGAGCTTAAGCCAAGCGAAAGCGGCGGACCTGGAGAAATCCATGGTAACAGCCAAGGAGACCCGGTCTAAAATCAGAGCGGCGAAGGAGGAGCTTCGTCAAGCCGGAGATATCATGGCTGGGAAGCCCTTTTTCTTGCGGACGATGTTCGGAGATCTGAAGTATGCCCCTCTGGATCAATTGTGGAGTGCTGCAGACGCGTATTCGGACTTGGCAATGAGTGCTGCTGATGCGACTTCATTTTTCAAAGATCAAAAAGATCACGAAGTGGAAAAGTTGTTCTGGTCGCAGTTCAGTGCTCCAACGTGTCCGCTTATGCTAAATGAGCAAATGGCCAAGTGGGCTGAGCTCCATAGGTTTTCCGGGCTTGCCATGAGGTCTGTCGTGGATCAACTTTGGCCGGAAGGGTCAAGGTTGAATAGTTATTTTGGTTTAGTGCAACAATTCCTTGGTGCTGTGCCGCATATCGACGCTGTAAAGAGGTCGACGTGCATAGAGTGTGCGCTGATGGCTCATGCTCGTGTTAAGACATACTGGGCAGAGATGGATGCCACCGCTATTGCAACCCGGGGTCCGGCCGTAGAGCAGGGCTTGGCCAAGCACTATTTTGTAGAAGTCCTAGAAGGCGCTCGTTTAATAGAGGCTCAGTGCTCGAAGAGTATCATGTTCGAGTGACATGTATCCCCATTGTAAAAACAATGCTATTTGGATTATAAAGGATGTGTTTATACTTTTGCCTGAAAGTATTATGATGCCATGTAACGCCCCGGATACAACTTTCCATATTTGTAACCCGGATGACATGTATCCCGACTTTTGCCTTTTCCAGAGATGTGACATGAGATTCCCTTCATGGTTGGGTTTTTGTCTTTCGTTTTGCATTTTGTTCATGTCATGCATTTCATATCATGTCATCATGTGCATCGCATTTGCATACGTGTTCGTCTCATGCATCCGAGCATTTTCCCCGTTGTCCGTTTGGCAATCCGGCACTCCTACGTCCTCCGGCGTTCCCCTTTTGTCTCTTTTCGTGAGCGGGTGTTAAACGTTCTCGGAATGGACCGAGATTTGCCAAGTGGCCTTGGTACACCACCGGTAGAACGCCTGTCACGTTTCGTGCCATTTCCAGGCCGTTTGATACTCCAACGGTTAACCGGGGAACCATAAAGGCCTCGTGAGTGTTGCAGCCCAACACCCCTCCAAAGTGGCCCAATAACCCTTCCAAACCTCTTCCATGTCCTCCGCCGTCGGATCACGATCGCGTGGTCGAAAACTACACCTCATTTGGACACTCCTACCTCCTCCTACCTATAAATAGGTGATCCCCTCCAAATTTCGTGGTCTAACCCTAGATCCACTCCTCCACCGCGCATCTGGACCCGTCCTCGCCATGCCGGACATGTCCACCGCGCCCCTCCACGTCACTCCGACCAATGGCATCGCGCCACATCAGCTTCCCCGCCGCCTCAGCCACTCAGGCGTCGCCACCTCAGAGCGGGCCGTGCCCCACATCGCCACACCTCCCGCCGAAGCCCGCCGGGCCCAGGTTGTGCCCTTCCCGGCCCGCGCCTCCTTCACCGCACCTGCTGGGGCACCCGCGCCACTCCGCCGCCAACGACCGCGTGCGCCGCCGCCGGCCACCGCGCCCTGCCACCTCATCCATCGCGCCGCCTCGCTTCCCCACCGGAGTTCGTGCCCTGCCGACCCAACCGACGTCGTCCTGTCATCCCCGTGGTCATGTTCCGCCGACGACGCGTCAAAGCTCTGCCGCCGGCGCCACCTTGCATCTCCTCCACCGGATCCGGCCGGTCCCCGCTCCTCTTCGTCTTCCTGCTCTGCCGTCGTCGCCATGGATCCGCCGCCGCCACATTCCTGCTCGGGATCGAGCAGGAGCGCTCGTCCCGCTCGTCCTCACCACATGGGCCCCGCGGCCCGTCCCCGCCGGCCTGCCCCGTGCTGGCCTGATCCGCCTCTCCCTCCTCTCTGGCCCAAGTGGCCCAATGTGAGCGAGCCCACCTAAGTCCCCGCCAGTGCGCACTTTAGATATCCTGCGCCCATGTAATTTTTGTCTAAGTCTGGAAAAATCCATCTCATGAGTGCATGTTCATCATAGCATATCTATGTGTATTTGTCTCCATTATACATGCATGATATATCAAAATTTTCATCACGATGTTCTGTTCATCTTGTTCCATTGTGGCATGTTTGTTTGAGTCCATCTTGATGCCCAAATCATTGATGCAAGAGTGCTATAAATTGTTAGGTGCTGATTTTTAGCAGAGTATGAGGATTTGTCATTTTTGCTACATTTGTTGTGTGCTCCATATGAAGATGAGCTCTACATGTTTTTGGTCTATGCCATGCCATCTTTACAGGGGTGTGTTCCATGTATTTTTGTGATCAATGTGGTGACTAGCACAAGCACGCAGAGTAGTTCTCGTGATATTGCTCATTTCAGGGACTTAAAATTTCACTATCATTTCCCTGCTGTTATTTTTATGCCATGTATCCATGATGCTACAGAGTGATCCATGTCTATTTTGAGTATCTTCAGTAAGGATGATTTGGACATATGGTTGTGCTCTATCCATCCATGCCCCTGTTTTCAATTATGGAGTGACATGGCATGACTTAATCTTGCTTCTTTATCATGTCTTCTTACTGGTAATATGCTTAGTTTGTCATGCAAGGCTTTGTGATGAGTAAATCGAGCTCACAAAGATGCCTTCATAATTCTGTTTATGCCATGCTCTGTTTTCTGCTAAGTCTGAATCTGTTAACGAGACGTGCTATGTTTACATGGGTGCCATCATATCTTATGATCCTTTTTGGCTTATGCTCACTAAGGGACTTTTGTTCTATGCTTTGGGTATATTCATGCCATGCCTTGTTTTGCTATTATCTGTTCCTGTAGCATGTTGTTTGCTTGCTCTAAACATTGGTTCCTGATGTTAATTCCTGGCATGTTGATATTTTCACTAAGTCTGTGAAGCTGATATCTTTTGCACTTTTGCCATGCTTGTTTGAACCTCCTCTTGTGTGATTTAGCCGTAGATCACTTCCATGTGTTTTGTTGCTATGTTGGAGTGTAGTAGCTTAGTTTCTTGTTGCATTCTAGATGGCATTGTGTTGTTAATCGCAGAATTGTGCCATTCTTGTTTTGCTTGCCATTTGCAGACCGTGCATCCGATTCCGGTGATCTTTATATCAATTTCGACCGAAATCATCTCATCAATCCAGCGGCACACTTGGTTTTCCAAGTTGATGCCTTGTTAATCCTTTTCCTTCCGGAGCACGCATATGCATTACATATCATGTCCCACATGTCATGCCTTGTTTTGCATCATGTTGCTTGTGCATTGCGCCGAGATTGATTGTTGGTCCTTTGCTTTTGTTCTTGCTTTGGGTAGAGCCTGGAGACGAGTACATGATCGAGGAACCTGTTGAGTACGTTAACAAGGATCAAGCTTTCGTCAACTCTAAGAACTTTGCAGGCAAGATGCCATACCCTCCAAATCACTTCTATCTTTGCTTGCTAGTTGTTAGCTCTATTACTATGCCACGATACCTACCACCTGCCATATCATGCTTCCCATATTGCCATGTCAAGCCTCTAACCCTCTTATAGCGTTGCTAGTTGCAGGTGAAGTTGAACTCTGTTCCATGTTGGAACATGGAGATGTTGGGATATCACAATATCTCTTATTTTAATTAATGCATCTATATACTTGGTAAAGAGTGGAAGGCTCGGCCTTATGCCTGGTGTTTTGTTCCACTCTTGCCGCCCTAGTTTCCGTCATGCCGGTGTTATGTTCCTTGATTTTGCGTTCCTTACACGGTTGGGTGTTGTGGGAACCCCTTGATAGTTCGCTTTGAATAAAACTCCTCCAGCAAGGCCCAACCTTGGTTTTACCATTTGCCACCTAGCCTTTTTCCCTTGGGTTCTACAGACTCAAGGGTCATCTTTATTTTAACCCCCAGGCCAGTGCTTGTCTAAGTGTTGGTTCGAACCTGTCAGCCGCCGGTGGCCACCAGGGGCAACTCTGGGCTGGCCTACCGGAATCTTGGACAATCCGGTGTTGCCCTGAGAACGAGATATGTGCATCTTCTATCGGAATGTCGGTGCATCGGGCAATCTTGCTGGTCTTGTTTTACCATTGTCGAAATGTCTCGCAACCAGGATTCCTAGTCTGACCGGGTCTTCCTGGGAGAAGGAATATCCTCCATTGACCGTGAGAGCTTGTGATGGGCTAAGTTGGGACACCCCTGCAGGTTTTTGAACTTTCCAAAGACGTGCCCGCGGTTATGGGTAGATGGGAATTTGTTAATGTCCGGTTGTAGAGAACTTGACACTTGACTTAATTAAAATGCATCAACCGCGTGTGTAGCCGTGATGGTCTCTTTCCGGCGGAGCCCGGGAAGTGAACACGGTTCTTGTGTTATGTTTGAACGTAAGTAGATCCAGGATCACTTCTTGATCACTTCTAGCTTCTCGACCGCTGCGTTGCTTCTCTTCTCGCTCTTATTTGCGTATGTTAGCCACCATATATGCTTAGTGCTTGCTGCAACTCCACCACACTACCCTTTCCTACCCATAAGCTTAAATAGTCTTGATCTCGCAGGTGTGAGATTGCTGAGTCCTCGTGACTCACATATACTTCCAAACAGTTGCAGGTGCCGATGATACCATTGCAGATGAGGCAACTGAGCTCAAGTGGGAGCTCGATGAAGATCGTGTTCATTGTGTTGTTCCGTTTCCAGTCGATCGGTAGAAGAGCCCAGTTGGGGCGATCGGGGATCTAGCATTTGGGGTTTTCTTTCTTTATTTTGATTCCGTAGTCAGACCTTGATTGTATTCTGGTTGATGTAATGATATATTTATGTATTGTGTGAAGTAGCGATTGTAAGCCAACTCTTTATCCTTTTCTTATTCAGTACATGGATGTGTAAACATTAGCCCTCTTGCGACATGCCTACTATGCGGTTATGCCTCTAAGTGATGCTCCGACACGTGGGAGATATAGCCGCATCATGGGTGTTACAAGTTGGTATCAGAGCGTTCCCCGACTCAGGAGCCCCCTGCTTGATTGAATCGCTGACGTTGTTGAGTCTAGAAAAATGTTTTGAGTCTTATAGGATTATATATAGCGACAAGTGAACTATGATGTGTGAAATCAATACTCCTAGCAACCTCGTTGCTTGGTAGTTGATGGACATTACTCTCACTCTTAGTGTGCTGGTTATTGAATCATCATCCTAAGATTGATCGTGCTACCTGATCCTTATTTCTGGTGCACTCTTCGATCAATGAGTTAGGATTTTGTCAAACCCTTGCTCTATTGATCATATCGTCTTTCCCTGAAAAGCAAGATTGTTCTCGATCTTAGTAACTTATCGGTGGTTCGTGATTTTCCGAATATCTTCTCGGAGAGATCACCAGGTTATCACCTGACCGCCATGTTGAGTTCGTGATCAAGTTGTTTTGTTGTAGCCAGCCTTTTCTCCAAGAATCTGTGTGGGATATCCCTGAGCTAGTTGGTTGAGCTAGACAACAACTTGGAGAGTTGGAAGGTAGAAGCTTTGCTTAACTTAGTTCATCTCTAAGGGATATCTTCTCTGTGTGTGTGTTGAAGAAAGATGATATCTTCATCGATTGGTCCTCGTGATCATTTGTTGGATCTATTGTCTTGTCCAAACTTTGATTTGAGTGTGGGCTATCCTCAAATCAAATCAGAACCAACGATGTTCGTAATGTTGTCTTACTCGAGGTTGATTCCTCGGGCATACACCATTACATCCTTTGGGCTGACCAATGCTATCACCTTGTTCACATAGTCGTGGAATTCCATCTTCATGGGAACCTGGATGAATTGTTGTTGAGCCCATCGACAACATTCTTATCTTGTCCATGATTCAGGTCGAACATCTAAGTAGTGTTGGAAACTTTATAAGCATTGCCCTCATGTCCCGTTCATGAAGCATATGTTCGGATGAAAGAAGTGACTTCCTCGAATACATGTGCATTTGATGCAAGTTGCCACCATGAATTCAAGAAAGTCAATGTTGCTTCCTCTAGAAATCATCCCAAGTCAGTCATACACGTGCGAAGTATGCTATGGTTTGACAGGCTCGCTACCTCCATTCCATGTGCATCTCCTAGTACACCAAGCCACTGACTGGTTTGTTCAAGGAGAAAGAGTTCCTTCATAAGAGCTAATCCAAACTTATGAAAGGACTTCGGTATCCTCATTGATGGTTCCCACCAGAACTCGGTAGTGTTTCGTGGTAAGACTACTATGTGTTCATGCTTGTCTGGGACATCATGTTCACATGTATGTAGCATAACCAACTCGTGTTTTGGAGCTTGCTATCGTAGTTCATCTCTTGAGAATCTCGTAGTGTCATCTCGTCGATTTGTGTTGCTACCTTTCCTTTTCCAGACATGCTGTTTGAAATATTCCGTTACCAACCAGATCTGAATCTCAGGCAGATATGATGGTTGGATCATTCCTAGCATTTGCATTTTGTTCCCAGCTTACACCGCCATTGTGCCAATCCCCCATGGGCTGC